>NC_057797.1:286797679-287092184 GCF_018294505.1 Triticum aestivum | reverse complement strand
CCGTCTCCCCAATTCGACGTCGCCCCACTTCGCCGCCGTCTCCTGCCGGCATGGATGCCCGCAACCTCACCATCTCCCCCCGAGGCCGCCGTCATCCTCACTGCCGCCGCCCGAGGCCGCCCTCAGCCTCACCGCCGCCGCCCGAGACCGCCCTCGACATCACCGTCGGCGCCCTCCACCTCACCGCCGCCCGAGCCTGCCCAGGACCGCCGTTGCCCGTGCCTGAGCCTGCCCTCTCCGCCCCTGCCTCCGTCACCGAGCACCTCCCCGCCACCGTCTCTCGCCTCTTTGTAAGTCCCCCACGCCTCCCCCCACTCATCTCTCTCTGCATTTTAGAGAAAAAATTAGTAGATCAAAAGTTTGTTTATAGCAAAAAATTTAGTTTAGAGCAAAGGATGTTAAGTAGTAGATGTTAGAGCAAAAAATAGTTTAGAGCAAAAAAATTGGTTTACAAGAAAAGTTAGTTAGGGCAGTAGGGTTTAATTAGGGTAGATGCTGCTTGTATAGTATATAGTGATACTAGTAGATGTTAATTAGGTTAGGGAAATAGTGGTACTAGTAGATGTTAATTAGATGTTTTTCAGTTAGGGCACTAGAGTTTTGCTAGGTTAATTAGGTTAGTAGTGCTGCTAGTAGTAGTGGTACAGTAGGTTAATTAGGTGATGTTAAATGAATAACCTAAATGAATGAAATTAGTAGTTAACTGAATTTTTTTCCTTTCATCATTATAGAGCACTAAAGTTAACTAAATTTTGTTCTATTAGTAGTTAAATGAATCTTCTTCTACACTTTGTTTTTGAATTAGCTTGTGAAATTTGGACATGTGGTTGCTCGTGTATATTTGGACATGTGTTGCGGTATCGAAGAGGGATATTTGAACACTGTTTCCAGGGAATGATGCTGAGTGGCCTAGGTTTTGCCGGAATGTTGATTCATTTCTGTTCCGGCAAATTTCAGGTTCTCGATTTGTCCACTTTTTAGCAAAGGTCATGCCGAAATTTTCGTGAATTTCAGCATGACTTGTGCTACAAACTAGGACATATCGAGTGCCCATGATTTTCCGCACCAGGAAGGAGTCAACATTCCTGCAAAACAATAGGCCTTTTTATGTCATTATTCATTTTATTAGGTCTAGAATTAATTGACTAGATTTAATCATAGGAAACATGGCTAGCAATGATGAAGGGCAGGGTTCTGGTGATTGTGACGACGCCTACCGGGCGGCAGACGAATTTTTTAGCCTTACCGACGATCAACCGATGTTATTGCTGGGCCCACCGGTGGCATCGGGGACTGAGACCGACACGCAGACCGGTGTTGAGACTGAGACCGGCACTCAGACTCAGACCGGCATCGAGACCGGCGCTGAGACTGAGACCGGCGCTGCCTCGGGGACCGGAGCTGGTGTAGAACCGAAAGCAAAGACGCAATGGGTTCCTAACAAACTCAGGACTATTAGAGTGGTGGTCACGAAGGTGGACAACGGCAATCTTGAGCCAACGGCGCCTGAGGAAGCGCGTCGATGCTATGACAATCAAATAGGCTGCATCATACGGACAACCGCCACCATCAACGATGAGAAACTACAGAAGATAGAAAATATGAGGAGCTCCGTCCTAAAGAAGTTTCACCAGATATTCTTGTTCCCGGGCCAGAATGAGAAGGATTATAAAGATCCCGTTGAGGACCCGGCAATGAAGAAGATAAACAAACACGCCATGACCAAGTTTAGCAACACGTTGACCGCCTGGAAAAATCAAGTGAAAGCAAGGCTCATCGACAAGAAGGAACCCTACTCCGAGATTGTAAAGGATATTCCGACAATCACGGAAGAGCAGTTTCAAATATTCATGGAGGCTTGCGAGGCCGAAGATGCCAAAAAAAGTATAAGTACATGAAGGGGCTTCAAGAGAGGAACTTTGGGAGCCACCACCTCGGAAGCCATGGTTACGGCGGAAAGAGGTCCAAATGGGCCAAGGAGGACGCGGAAGCCGCGAGTCTGGGCATCCCAGACCCCTTGGAGGAGTTCACCGCCCTGCAGGAGCGTGACGTCCTCAGGGCCCGGCACCGTTGGGACCCAGTGAAGAAGGTTTACGAGACAACACCGGTCATTCCGGAGTTCATGAGACTGCTGGTAATTTTAGTTTCTGATCAATTCGACTGCACATGTTAGTCATAGTTGTAAACGATCCTTGTGCCTTTTACCGAGAGAGCAGCACAGGATTGCGGCCGAAAGCGACTCGCCGTCTGAGGCATTGGCGAGGCCCAAGTGGGACACTCCATTCAACCGGGTGTTGAACATATTGAAACAACAACGGGTGGATACTCGACCGTCGTATGGACGCGTGCACGGTGTCGGAGACGGCGCCACGTGGAAGAAGTACTACTGTGAGACCACGGAGGAGAGAAAGGAAAGACAGAGGATAAATGAAGAAAACATCGACAAGAGGGTTGAGATTGCGGTTGAGAAGAAATCAACGCAGACAGTCGCAACAGCGGTAGCTGCCGCAAAACAGGTGGCTGTAGATATTTCTACTACCTTGGTTCCGGCCGTTTTCAATTGGACCAGGCAAAATCCAGAAAAAATGCAGCGCACTTTCCCCTTACTAACTTATTGGCGGGGAGCAGCTCCACTAGCATTGCACCAGCTCCTGCAGCTGCACCTTCTTCCGCACCTGCTCCCGCACTGGCTCCCGCACCGGACGTGCTAGGCGGTGCTTCATCTTTGGCTGAGCTCGACGCCCTCACGGTATCTGTCACACCGGCCCCCTTCAATATAAATGTATAATCTCCCATTTTCATTGCCTTTCAGATGTCTCACATCGCAGACTTTCCTTTGCAGGCCGACGAAACCCCGTGCTCCATATTGTACACCATCGGCGACCAGAAGGTGGATGTGGGGAAGGCGACGATAATGGAGCCGAAGGAACCATTGTTCCACAGCCGGCAGATCCCCCCGAACGTCTTCAAGGTTTTCGTGGCCAGTGTCAAACCGGGCCACGATAATTTGCCTCCTCTAGTACTATTAGGGGATGACGACGAGACACCGCGGCGGCTTGGTGATTGTTGCAATGCTGTGTGGGTCCTGTTGTGGCCAAAGACTCTGCTTCGTCTAGGGGCGGCCGGGAGCACACCCACGAGCACGCAGCCTCAGCAAGGTACAAACATCAACACCCCACCTACTCAATTAGCGTGGGGTGTCGGGTTGGGTGATAGCGGACGGGGTAAGGAGGAGGCTCCATTAGTCGCTGATGACATCGCCATGGATGAGGATGAGGACGACGATGGCGCTGCTGAACAGTATGTCTATACTGGCGCCTCCTCAGGGTTTGAGCGTCATGAGTCGGTGCCTGAATTGCCGTCTCAACGTATTATGGACGACCCTCCGGTAGTAAAGAAGTTTAGGACGAGAGCGAGGAAAGGCAAAAAAGTTGTTTCTATGATCCAGCCGTCTCAGCAGCCTCGGCTTCAGGACCGTATAGATATCCCCGATGCGGATAAATGGGATATCCCCGATGAACCAATCCTACCTGCAACAGCGCTACGGGCCCGATTCGACGATCTAAAGAGACTTCATGACGACGTGCTGCAGGTAGAGAAAGATCTCATTGCCTCGAAAGATCCATGATACCCACTCTACATGGTTAATGTTCCGCGGCAAATGTCGTACATCGACAGCTTCCCCGCGGATAAGTTCTTCCTCCGATTCGATTACATATTCGACATGTTTCACGTGAAGAAGCTGGATTTTACGTTTGTCCGCCTTTATGCCTTGCACATGAACTACATCACCGGGGTTGAGCAGATATCTCATATCTGTGTCGCTGACCCGTACTACATGCACGAGGGCTTCTTGGGAGTCTGCACAAAGCACCATGAATACGCGAGGGATTACATCGCCAGTTTCATGCTCGCCAATAAGGACAAGGGGGCGATTCTTGTGCCTTATCATCCCGTGGAGGCTAATTAATTTGAGGACTTATTTTGCACAGCGGCGGGCGCGCCGTCCTCATCATCCTCTACCCCCGATTCTCCCATGCTCTTTACTTGGACTCGTCGAAGAACATTCACAAAAAGGATTACACCCACATCAAGGATGTTCTCGACAGTGCTATGTATTACTACCAATCAATGGGTGGAGAGGTCAGGGACAAGAAGATAAGGGGCGGCAGGGTCGCCTTCGGCCATAAGACCGACTTCTGCTGCATCCAGCAACCGAACGATTCTCTTAATGATGGATTCTATGTCCTACACCACATGCTGGAGTACAGACGGGATCACCAGAACGTTTGCATGGCACCTTCTTCCAGCGATGCCCATATTCTGCAATGGGCAAAGGACATAGGAGATATCGAGGATCGTCGACTTCGAGCTGAGTTTTATAACATCCAGCGCGAACTTGCCCAAATCATCATGAAGGAGGTCATCGGAAAAACAGGGATGTTCTATGGAGAAGGACAAATGTCGCGGGAAGACGTCCGAACATGGATAGCCTCTCAGCGTCTCGACCTGAAGCCTTTCACTAGGCTCGGGGACTATCTCCCTGACTTGGATGGATGGAATGACATGTTGGAGTGATTGTCTATATATGACAATGTGTTCGTTTAGTCCATACTTTCTGTATGACAAAACTTTGAGTTATGCACGGTGAAACTTTATTTGTGATGTAATTAAACCGTCCTCCTCCTCGACTAGCGAAAATCACTCTAGTTAGGGCATTTTGGGGTATGATGAACTTTGTTATTTATGCTTATGATATGTTGTTTCTATTTTTGCCAAGTCTGTCTCTTTCTGTTGCTCAACTATATATGTTGCATATCATCGACTCATGTGATGATGCAGGTGCATAGATCATAGATGGCAAAGAAGTGCTATGCTAGGAGTATATATACGACAAGTGGCCAGAGTGTCATGCCGCCGAGGTGTACCGGTTTCCGGTTTCCGAGCGACAGGCAGTAGTTAGCTTAGGTTCACGCTAATGCGAGAGAGGCATACGAACTCATGTTCTCAAAGTGATAGCTCTTCTCGCGTATATCATTGTTTAGATGGATGACGATGTATTTGCAAGTAATCGAGACTTGTATCGCTATTTTCGAGATGATGACGAGAGACCACTTTGTGTTGGATGATGATTATGATGATGACATGATTTGATGAGACTAATTGTATGTATATGCTATGATTACATTTATATGTGTATGATATGTGAAAGATTATTGTATAAATCCTATTCAAATGCAAAAAAAATACAAAACAAATATGCAGGAAAAAATTAATAAATAAACTAGTAGTAACGAGGGGGGACATTTAGTAGTAGCGCCTCCTTACCTGTAGCGCGTCCCAGCAAACAGCACTACAGATAATATCAGTAGCGCCCTTTCCCAAAGAGCACTACAGCTATTCATGTATAGCAGTAGCGTGGGACAGCAGGCGCTACTGCTATACGTTAGGTGTAGTGCCTTATTAGTAGCACCGGCACCCGCACTACTGAGAGGCCCAAAACCCTCGTAGCTGCTAGGCTTTTCCCTAGTAGTGATTGAGGGGGTAGAAGTAGAGACTTCATCGGAAGATAATGAATTAGATGATTTCTTGCGAGACATATCTTGTGGATGAGATGATGGGGGTGTTGGAAGAGAAAAATGAGGACAGTAACAACCCCCATGTTGATGCGGATACGAAGGCTTATTTGAAGATGGTTGATGATGACAACAAAGATCTATACCCTGGGTGTAAAAACTTCTCAAAATTGTGTTTTGTTGTCAAATTGCTCCACATCAAACTTCTTGGGTGATGGAGTGACAAAAGTTTTGACATGGTGCTTGAGTTACTTAGCGATGCATTCCCCAAGGTTCAGTACTTCCCAAAAATTTCAATGAAGCTAAGAAAAGAGTTAAATCCGTTGGGCTTGGGTATGTTAATATTCATGCGTATGAAAATGATTGTGTACTATTCAGAAATGAATTTGATAAGGAGAATCAGTGTCCAAAGTGTAAAACTTCAAGGTGGAAATCAGAAAAGAACAGTCCTGATGGGAAAAGGGTACATAGGGTTCCTAAAAAGATTCTTCGCTATTTCCCTATTAAAAGAAGGCTTCAAAGGTATTTTGTGTCCTCTAAAACTACAACTAACATGAGGTGTCACGATGAACAATGTACAAAAGATGGTCTGATTAGGTGCCCACCGGATGCTATTTTCTGGAAGGATTTTGATTCCAAACATCCACTAATTGGTAATGACAATCACAATTTTAGGTTGGCTGCAACAATAGATGGCTTTAATCCATTTAGGATGACAAGGAGTACCTACAGTATTTGGCCAGCATTTTTGATTCCATACAACCGTCCTCCCTGGATGTGCATGAAGCGGCCTAAGTTCACCCTTTCTTTGCTCATTCCTGGCCCTAAGGCACCTGGTGGCGATATGGATGTCTACCTTGAACCTTTAGTAGACGATCTACTAGATATGTACTACCATGGTGTAAAGACATTTGATACTTCTAAGTATGAAATATTTGATCTTCGTGCTACCATCCTTTGCACCATAGACAACTTTCCAGGTTTAGGCTACACTCATGGGTGTGCTACCCAGGGTGAGGCAGCTTGTCCTGAGTGCCATTCACTCACTTGTTCTCTACAATTAAAGAAGGGTAGGAAATATTGTTATATGGGACATCGAAGGTTCTTATCATCCAACCATAAGTTTAGGTCATATGAAAAGTTATTTGATGGCAAGTCAGAGCATAGCACTGCACCTATACCTCTTACCGGTGAGGAAATTGATGATTTGATAGCAAATCATGAAGAAGAAAATGACACAAATGGACGACATGAAGAAGCAAATGGCTGAGATGAGGGAACTTCTTTTGTCTTCACAAGGGCAACGAGATCAACCCAATAGCACACCTGCTGCAACAGCACAACAAGTAACACGATAGTTCTACTATATTGTATCTCTGCAATAGTGGAACATGTAGTGCTATGATTTCTTTATAGTTTATTATATTTAGTAAAATCTACAATGCTTGATTTTGATGTAGAACATAAGGACAAGAGAAGCTAGTAATACTAAAGAAGGTAATACTATTCAGGAGGACGTGGCTGAGTCAAATGCTATCAGAATTGGAAGAAGAGTTGTTAATGTAGAGAAACCTTACAAGCAACAAGGGGTAAACCTTTCCTTCCTACATAGGAAATGGTATGCCCTCCTTTTGACTGTAATTCTATGCTATGATTCAACTTCATTTGAAATTAATGCTATGATACAACTTGAATGAAAATTGATTTCACTAAAGTCTAAACGATAATTCATTTAACTAGATCTTGTCAATATGATGCTTTATTAACTTAAGTTTTTCTGCTTGGGATTTCCTGTGCTTTTCTACACAATAATATGTATTTGTACACTTGCACTGGCTTCTTTAAAATGAAAGTATGTTCTGAATTACAATTTTTCCCTATATGGTGGAAGAGATGTGATATTATATAGCACAACTATACCCTTAAGTGTCCCTGTTGCCAAAGGAACAATTCAAACAACGAATCCAAAGGTTGTGGTGGGGGTGAGCCTCTAGGTTCTCACTTTGTTGAAATTGTCCTCTATTCGGTGTTCAAAGGGGAAACTCAGTTGCCTCATCCGTATGGAGATGTGCTTACCATGGCACATGCTAAGGGTAAATCAATTGCATGGCCATCTGCTATGGTAAGAATCTGGAGCACTTGATTTCTTTTCTTTTCAGCTGATTGGTCACCGATTGGCCATGGGAGATGCTAAGTAATGATTATTGTTGTAGATCAAAGATGCACAGAAGGCAGCCAATGTGCCACGAGGTGCAGGTACTATGACATACTCCATACTTCAAGTTTACTATGATCCATTCTTTTCCTTGTATTCTGCGAATGTTGTTCCATCGGCAGCTTTTTTGTGATGTGATGAAATTGTTGTGATTGGAAATAGGGACAAATCCATGGCATGTTTTTCACCTATCTAATTCCTGTTAGCACTTCACTAGCCACTGTTATGTTCTTTGCATTCTATTCTTTTTTACTGCCTTTTTTAATTGTAAACCTGATTGAGATATTGATTGTTTGCATTTGTGGGTTTTCCTAATTTATTGGATCACTTTGCTGAGTGTGAGAGATTGGACCGAACAACTTGTTGCCAGAGGTGACCTATATTACATTCAAATACATGTGTAGTGTGCAGAATTATGCATTGTTTTATTCTCAATGTAAATTTCCTGGAACAGATTTGTCATGGTTTCTTATTCTCAATGTGCCCTGGTGATCTCTTCTCAATGTACTATGCTTGCTATGAAACTTCCATGTGAATAACTGCTAAATCCTATCTGTAATTTATTAAGGAGAATAAAACCATACATAATCTGTTCTAGCCAATCTTTATTCGAACTTTGAATTTTTTTTTGGGTTGAATGCACACTTACTTGAGAAATTTTTATGGATTTCTGGTACTTAGCCACCTAGCGCATGGATATAATGACTTGGAGTGTCAAGGAATATTGGCTGTTTGCAATATTTTGGACCGGCCAACTTCAACCTTGTCATTAATCTTCTGTGTGTTATTTGGTGCTTCATGTATTTTGGAGTAGAACTTTGTACTCATGTATGTGACTTGTGTTCTGGACTAGTGTTTGAACTCTTTTAGACCAGCAAGTAGTGCTCATATTAATGCGACTTGTTTTGTTATGAACCTGGGTCAATATATATGTATGTTATTATGAACCTGGGTCAAACATATGAAGGGCTCATGGATGGACAAACTATGTTGGTTGTTGTGAACCTGGGTCAATATATGTGTAAGTTGGCATCTTGATGCTCTTTATGGATGAAATTTGAGCATTGTATATGTATATCAAATACTTTCATTTTGATGTTGTTTGTAGATGACACTTGAGCATCGCATATGTGCCAAATTATTGTTTTGGATGTACAATTTATATGGATGTTGCATATTACCTATTGGCCATGGTACATACCTATCTTCACAGAGTAAGTGTCGAGAAACGTACCTAACTAGCTGGACATAATGAGTGTTGGCCAAGGTATGTAGCTAAATTTACAGTTTAAGTGTCGGCCAAGGTATGTACCTACCTAGACAGATTAAGTGTCGGCAAAAGCATATAACTAGGGGACAAACTATGTGTCGAAAAAAGTTGGGTGTATGCCCACAAAAGAACTGTCAGAGTAGATAGGGTGTACGCCCACAAACCAACTGTCGGGATAGGTAGGGTGTATGACCGCAGGAAATGTGTCGGCGTAGGTAGGGTGTATGCCGACTGAACGTGTGTCAGGAAGTAAACAACTGTCAGTAATACCTTTGCCAATAGCAAGTCCTCCAACTGTTTTATCTTTTGTCGGCGTAGCTGTTAACTACAATTTATGTGTCGGCAAAGGTACCCTATGCCAACAGATAGGTGTGTCACCAAATCTTGACGGTGGTGTAGTGTGAGGAGCAAGGAAATCGTGTGGTATAGTATCACTACTGATTTATATTTATTTTTTATTTTTGATGAAAGCTAGTGTTTCAACTCTTACGACGAAGGAGTGCGAAACACGACATGTGCTGGATGTCTCACACATCAGGGAAAGGATTGGGACATGAACAACGTGGTAGAGCGTCTCCACTTCTTCCACTTTTAGGTCGGAGACCACACATAGTACTAGTGGTATGAACGATACAAAGTGCGACCTAGAGAGAAAGACACATCTAGTTGGAAAGTCTTGGGCCATATTTGTAAACAAATATAGAACCTAATATGTGCCTCCAATTAATATAGTAGTAGAGTAATTAGGCCCCACATCATAACATCACCATGCATTGTACGTACAATGTTTAGTGGTAGAAAGAGACAAATGCCTATATGCCACAAATGTTCAACTATTTGTGCCTTTCTACTTTAGTTACTGCGCTACATTACTCAGGTTCGTACATCCACTCCTGGGTACATGTCATAGATGGAACGATCCATAATGGTGGGCAATGGGAGTCCGTATCATCGTAGCTTCTTAGAGGATAGTTAATAATATAGCCAGCAGCTAGCTATATAAACATGACATGTCATCAAGAGTTAGCATTATTAATTACTCGTACAATAGAGATGGCTATAAGATTGGCTATATAGTTAGAGTGTTTTTAACTTTGTGTCTTTCTCCTTACTCTAATTAAATGCTTTTACCTACGAGCACGCATAGAGGCTGGCTCTAGCATGTTAGCCCACTTCATCACTTTTTTCTTCTCTCTCTCCTCAACATAGGGAAAATGCCATGTAAGCGGGCTTATAGCCCACTATTGTACTTGCTCTTAGTGTGGCTCCGTGAAGCGGCACTCTCTCGTCCGTCGCGCTGCTTCAAAGCCGGCACTAGTGAAAGGAAGCCACCGCTCTGGCCGGGCATTAATGCGACACTGACGCTCCGGGGCAATGCTGACCGTTTCACGCGAGAAGCGCGCGCTGGCAAGGGAGGGGGTTAGGCTCAGCCAGGGCGGTCAGACGCGGGCGTGCTGGTGGTATTGATTTTGAACCGTTTCAGGTGTAGTACTGGTTGTTTGCAAAACTACTCAATTATTGCACCCAGTTTCCTAAGAAAATTGTGGTGAAAACGTTACTTGCAATGCATGCATGCGTGACAAATATAAATGACCAATAAAAAACTAGTACATGCACACAATGATTTAATGGACATCGCATTCTCAACATGTGATGTGCAGCTCTAAATTTCAATTTGAAACATATAAAACAAAAAAATTAAAACAAATCAACTAGAAGAGAGGGAGTATACCGTAGGATGTGTCCCATACAAAACAAGTACCTTGGTTTGTCACCGCGAAGATGTGGTTAGAAAGGAGCACAACCTCTTTGTACTCGTATGGTAACAAATTGGCCACAGACAGCATGCTCCTCCTTTGACCGCCATGTGCAGGGTTCGTGAAAGCAATCGCGATGTCAAACACCATGATGAGAGTGTAATTTTGGATGGAGGACGGCATTATGGGGGCTTCCGAGAATTAGGAAATGGACATGGAAGTAGTCTTTAGAATGGCAGATCAACTAGCATGGCCTTCTCATCACTTACCTGCTCATCGGACAAAATCCGAGTGCCCCTCAACATCGGCATCTCAAGGGGCGTCAAGTTGCAACTATGGCCATGCCGCACTGGAGAGACCCCCAAGGAAACATCGTTGTCCTCGAGGATGCATGGCAGACCAACTAGCACCCTCTTAAAATATTTGGTGCAAGTACCGCTCATTCTTGCGGATGTGAGGAAGTCAGAGTGACTTACGATTTGTCCCAAATGGATCGTCGTCCAAGGTCTCCCAACCTCCACGAGGACGAGAAGCACCACTGCCTTGCAAATTCATGGAAATGCCAACCAACTACCTTGTCCTTTGTGGAGATGGTTTACACGAGAGGAGATGGTAACTCCAGGGCTTCGTCCCTTCAGAAAGTATGTTTTACGGACATGCACTAGCGCATTTTATATCTGAGACTAGCAAGAGGCCCATGCGTTGCACGTAACATCAAGATGCATTTATACGAGCTGTTTATCTCGTGGGAGACGAAGATGAACGAGGGAAGGCCTTATCTGCAAATGTGGAGAGGGGTGCAGGTATCTTTTTGCAAAATCACCATAGTTTCCTTCCTATCCGTCAGATATAAATCGGATGGTCTATATTGCAAGAGGGCAGGCACACCATCATCACCAAATCTATTTTTATAAGAGTAGATTATTATTTATTACTAGCAAGATGCCCGTGCGTTGCACGTAACATCAAGATGCATTTGTATGAGTAGTTTTTCTTGCGAGAGAAAAGGATGAACGAGGGAAGGCCTTATTTGCAAATGTGGAGAGGGGTGTGGGTATCTTTTTGCAAAATTGCCATAGTTTCCTTCCTATCCATCAGATATAGATCGGACAGCCTATATTGCAGGATGGCAGTCACACCATCATCACCAAATCTATTTTTTATAAGAACGATAGAGATAGATAGATTATTATTAATATAAGAGTAGAGATGGAGATTAGGGAGCTGGTAGGCGGTTCGTTGTACGTCACGTTCGCGTACATCCACTAGCCTAGAATTAAAGCATGCATGACATTTACAATGACTTGGATTGGTTGTTTTCTAGGCACATGGACCAACGTGGACTAGAGGTCCTGGTCGACCTTTTTCGAGCACGCCTTCGACAAGTACGTGTGAGACATGCATGCATGAAAATCTTGCATGAGAAAACCATGTGAAGCAAAGTTGTAGGCTATCGAACTTCAGCTTGCATGTTGCAGCCATGTCATCCACACGCAACCTAAATGGAAATTCATACTCCGCTGGACTATACTGTACAACTATGCATTGTTTGGCACGAATGGTCCTTGGAGCTCGTGCTACAACTGGCGTACTCCATAGCCCGCTTTCCTTTTCCTTCCTCTTCCACTGCCCGCACACGTCCGCGGGATGCAACCGGTCAACCCTTATATAGGAGTGCTAGCACAAAAAGATGCATGCATGACCACTAGAATTTCCTTTCTCTTATCTCTATGAAATAAATGTGGCCTGAAAATAAAAGCCCTTTATGTTTGAGTATAATGGAAATCATCGTCCTCCTCCGGCTCCGCTTTGCCCGCGTCATTGTCCTCCTATTCCGGCTCCGCATCGTCGTTCTCCTCTTCCGGCTCCGCGTGCTGCACCGCCTCCAATGCCTCCTCATCCGGCTCCAGCTCATTCGGACTCCGGAGGTAGGGCGGCTGCGATCCGGGCTTCGCGTCGCCTCCAGGTTAAAGCACCGCTCTGGCAGGAGTATGGCGTATGTCATTACCTTCGGCCGAGCCATGGCTATCGGGCGACGGCGACCAGAGAAGAGGTGGCGGGAGGGGAATGAATGCAGCTACTGTTTGGGTTTGCCGTCCGGCTTAATAAATGCACACCATCACGTGTACTGGCGGGTGCACAAATTGTAACATACGGGTCTGCTTACGGGGCGTCACGTAACTGGTATGTGTGCCAGATTCTGAGTGAGTTACGGGGCGTCACGTAACTTTAGCTTGTGATTTACATGGCCGTGTTAATGTGGTTGTGTAAAAAAAGTTTCACTTCCTGCTCGTGATTTTTGTTATATAATTATGAGAAGTTTGCTAACTACAAAAGTAATGTGGAATTTGTCCATGTTATATAAGTAAATAAAGGTGATTGTCTATCATACGTGTAAGGTTGGACGATGGGTGGTAGGAACAAATGCTCTGCCTAAAGCATGTGCGTGTGAGATGGAGTCTTAGTGGGTGTGTGGGCGTGTGTGTGTGAAGCGGAGTCTTCGGTGGTGAAAGTAATTGAAGTGCGTGGCTTCATGGTAGTGAGAGTGATGTGTATGGAAGAGGCCACCAACGAGGGGGTGTGAGAGAGAAGAGGCCCGTAGAGAGGGAAGAGAAGGCATGTGCGCGTGAGAGGGTTCATCATCGAGAGAACGTGTTTGTTCGAGAGACACCGAGCAAGACTACTATATGTCGATGGTGCATGTAGGTGGGAATTCAATGAAGGGATGGTCTTATTGGTTTCGGGGATATAGGGGAAGAGTGAGAGAGGGGGTAGCTAGAAGGAGATTGTTAAGTGTGAGTGTGTGTTTTAGGGGTTGTTTGGATTATGACTATCTTTGTCATATGTTGCCACATGATTTTAGCCACACTTGCCTTAGTTGAGTTGCTCAAATTGTTAGCCACACTTTGGCTTGCCTAAGAGAATCTTGCCACACTTTTTGTGTCTATGACATGTGGGGTTCATTGCTCATAAAAAATTCTTGCCTTAGGTGTGGCTAGAACCAAACACCTGCCTAAGTTGGTCAAAGTTTCCTAAGATTAGGTGTGGCAAAGTGTGGCAAGGTGTGGCTAGGAACCAAACAGCCCCTTAGAGAAGAGACCCATCTAGGCAGAAGTTCTCTGCACACAAGAAGAGAACAATTTGATGTGGGGTTAGGGCTGAGGGTAATTAACTACGTATGGAGACATAGGAGACCTTGAACATGCATATGCGAGAGGTATACATGTATACGTGGGATGTGTATGTGTGCGCGCACGCATGATCGAGATAAAAGAAAGAAGACATAAGTCATAAGATTAACAACATGGGAGAGATGGATCGGGATGACAATATGCATGCATGTGAAAGTGGAGGGAAGAAGGACCAATAATTGAGCATGTGTTTTCGTCTTTAAGAGATAGTGGCGTGGGATGGAGGATGCATCTATGGCGAGCAGAGCGTGCAAAAGAGATCAACCTATAGATGCATGTATGGAGAAAGAAATATAGTGTGCGTGATAGGAAGGAAGAGTGCATGCGAGAAAGAAATGTTGACGGAGAAACTACCGATAGATAGAGAGATAGAGGTGCTAGCTAGAGGGACATCGACTAGTTTGTGTGTTAGAGATGACCGCCAAGTGGTTTAGACGCTGAAGTTATGTGTGTGAGAGAGAAAGATAAAAAGAGGGTGCATGACTGCATGTGGAGAGAAACATATACAGTGTGTGTGATTGGAAGCAATAGTGAGTACGAGAAAGAAGGTTCATGAAGAAATAGATAAATAAAAAGATAAAGAAGCTAGCTAGAGGGAGATCAGCTAGCTAGTGTGTGTGTTAGAGATAAGAGTCGAGTGGATGAGAAGGCTGAGTTATGTGTGTGGGTGTGAGACAGATAGAGAGAGGGTGAATATGAGTCACATACAAACAAATATCAGAGAGAAATGAGATCCCAAGAGACGGAGTTTTGTGTTGGCCAGAGAGAAAGATATTTCACAAGGAGAGTGATAGCTAGGGAGACATATCAGGGAACACGAGATATCTCTAGGGAGAGATAGTGTCTGTGAGCGACATACAAGGGAATGGTGGAGAGATATGAGAGCATGGGAGACAGAGTTGGCGTTTGTGTGTGTGAGAGAGAGATATTTAAGAGGAAGAGTCATAGCTTCTCATACCTAAGGAGCGCAAGACATCTCTGTGTGAGAGGGGGTGTGCGAGTGGCACACGAGGGAATAGTTGAGAGAAATTAAACCCTGGGAGACAAAGTTTGTGTTAGTGTGAGAGAAAGAGATTTCACAGGGAGACTCATAGTTAGAGACACATAGCAGGGAGCGAGATATACTTAGAGAGAGATAGAGTGAAGGTCGATGGAGAGGGTACCATCGGTGTGTTACAGAGATAAAAGATCATTGTCGACATACAAGTAGCACAAGAGATATCCGAGAGACAATGAAGCCGTATAGTTCTAGAGAGATATATAAGCATGAGTGATGGCTATATGAGACGAATACCTGGATTAAAGGGTATTCAAATATTTAAACTAGAGATCACGGCACCGATAATATCATAATGAAAATTGGTCTATCAAACAAGCATATTCATTTGAATTTGGGGACACATGTAATGTTATATAGTTTATCAATATTAGTGATCTATAGATTCTTTAATTAGAGATAATGCATGGTTTATATGCAATTAATGTCTAAACTTAATGTTGCGTCTGTGAAACACATTAACATGTTTGAGAAGTAAAAAAACTGCATGAAACACACATTAATTGGAGACAGTTAGCCAGGAATGCATACATTGGATTTCAACATAAAATGGTTTCAAATATTTGACAATCCAAATTAAGATGGATCCAACCTTATGAGTCTGAGATCATGCCATTTGTAAACCATATTTATGTATAATGGGTGGTATCATTCTGAAAGTATATATAAAAAATGATGTCTATAGATTTGTATTCGAATATAAAATGGATCCTACCCGACTAAAATTAAAACTGGATTCGAATTGGGTTGGCATGGTAAATGTGCACTCTATCTCTACAAAAATTTGAAAGGAGCGGGGAAAGTCGCAGTAACCGCCTGTCGCGGGATATCCACGGCCACCTATGGGATCGGGAGGCCCCTTGCTGGTTTGGTAGGGGGACGTTGCGTTGCACAAAGAGCAGACCAGCGTACGAAAACATGGCAGAGAGCACGCAAGCAATTTACCCAGGTTCGGGACGGCATGAGCTGTAAAACCCTACAACCTTATGGTTTATATGCAATTAATGTCTAAACTTAATGTTGCGTGTGTGAAACGCATTAACATGTTTGAGAAGTAAAAAGACTGCATGAAACACACATTAATTGGAGACAGTTAGCGAGGAATGCATACATTGGATTTCAACATAAAATGGTTTCAAATATTTGACAATCCAAATTAAGATGGATCCAACCTTATGAGTCTGAGATCATGCCATTTGTAAACCATATTTATGTATAATGGGTGGTATCATTCTGAAAGTATATATAAAAAATGATGTCTATAGATTTGTATTCGAATATAAAATGGATCCTACCCGACTAAAATTAAAACTGGATTCGAATTGAGTTGGCATGGTAAACGTGCACTCTATCTCTACAAAAATTTGAAAGGAGCGGGGAAAGTCGCAGTAACTGCCTGTTGCGGGATATCCACGGCCACCTATGGGATCGGGAGGCCCCTTGCTGGTTTGGTAGGGGGACGTTGCGTTGCACAAAGAGCAGACCAGCGTACGACAACATGGCAGAGAGCACGCAAGCAATTTACCCAGGTTCGGGCCGGCATGAGCTGTAAAACCCTACTCCAGCTTTGGTGGATTGATGGTGGAATGGAGATGGTGAAGCATAGTACACTTGCCCGGCAAGGGTTGCCTTAGGGCAGTAGCGACTATGCGCGTATGGGGGTGTGGGTTCATCGACTTTCCAAACCCTTTCTACGGTTGTCATGGGCCTCCTCTTATAGATTAAGGGGTCACTACAATGGCAAAGTAGTCATTATGCACTGACATGATAGCAAACAGTGATATCATACCTAACTCTGTGTGCTGACAGGGCGCATTAAATGCACTGCTTAGTGTCACATCACTTGTTTCCTGGCAAGGCTTGCCAGGCTATCTTGCCAGCTCCGCGCATGTTCTCTTGACACGTTGCAGGACGGGTGTCATATGTGGGTTTCTTATGTAGGAAATGGTTGTCATGTGGCGAATGGCTGCCACTTAATCATCTTGCGTCTTGACACCACATTGATCGATGATGTGGGTCGTTCTGGAGTGGTTGGTGAGGTGGTTTTGCTTCCGCGAGCCCCGGAAGGCCCTGCTAGGGTGTCTTGGTGGTCTACTCCTGGGGGTGGCCTTGCCCCTTGCCGGGCTCGCCTGTCCGGCTAGGGAGGCCCTTCAGTTGGCGATATCTTGCTTCTCTAGCTTGGCCTTAATCTCTCTGAGTTGTATGATGGTTCTTCGAACCTATTGGTTTCTTGTATCCTGGCTTGTGTTGGTGCATCAACCTTGCTCTTGTGCCTGTGCACAGTCTGGGCAACACACCCAGGGTTTGTTGCACTGATAGAAGCCCCCGGGCCTGCCCCGAATGCATTGTTGAGCGTTGTCGGGGTAGGGCCTAATAAGTGCACAAGCAGGGTTGCTGAAGGGGTCGGCCCCTTGAGGTCTTCATTGCTTCTTCATCATCCTGGATTTCGGGCCAGTTTCTGGTTTCCCCGTGCGTGGTGTAAAGACAATAGTGGTGGGGCCTCTCGTGTGATGGCCCGTGAATGATTTTAACGCATGGGGTAGAGACTGCCAATTTACTCATCCCACAGCGCGCCCTTATCCTTGGCCACATATGCTGCATGCATCACGCGTGGTAGATAACGGAGGCGCATGGCGCAGGAGAGTGCCAAGGCGAGGGCCCGGTCGTCTTTAATTGGCGGAGGAGGATGGTGGCCGCCTGTTGATGGAGCAACCCTTGTCCTCGTCCTGCCTATAAAAGGGAGGGGCGGAGGAGGGCGTAGTTACCCATCTTTGTATTCCTCCTCTTCTTATCTTTCATTTTTGCTGGCTACGTCGAAGAGAAGGGCATGGGGCTAGCCACCGGGCTCCTGTTTGGGGCTATTTGTTGCCTCATGTTGGTGCTGATTCTTGGGGAGTGAGCCTGGTCCTTGGCGCGGCGAATCTCTTGGTTTGTTCGAGGCTCGGCCGGGAGGCGGGGCTGGAGATCGTTGATAATTCCAGCACTACCCCTCCTGGAGGTCCTGGGGCTAATGTCGACGAGTGGCATGCCTTCCTGCCCACCGAGGTGGGGTGTGGCATGCCTCGAGTCATCTTTGAAGCGGAGCTGAGGGTTGATGTTGTAGAAGATGCCCCCTCCCAGCCCGCCAAAGCGATGGTAGCGTCACATGCCCATTGTGGGCGATGCCGCTACCGTTTCTGCTTTTTTTCAAGGGGCGACGGGCCTTGCTCTCCACCTTGTGCAGTTCCTGGGTGTGCGCTATCTGCGGACCACAACCGGTGGTCGCTCCGCTGGTCCCTTCATTGCCTCCTTCTTCGAAGCGCTCCTTCTATTCTTCTCTCCCTCTTGTCTCAATATCCTAGAGAGGAGGAGTAGAAAACGGAAAAGAGGGGTTATGGGGCACTTATCCTTTGTCAATCTTAAACTTGTAGGCTATCGCTAAATTTTAATTGAAATAATGTAATCCCTCGAGTCCATCTTTGTGTTCAGTAATGCTTGTACTTGTATCAGCATATGAATGAAAAAGATGAACCTTGCCAGGAACTCGTTCATGTGTACGTCCATGCCGAGGCGAGATGCCCCTTTAATGTAAATAAACGAGTTTTCCCCTGGAGGCTATCCTATCGGCACCCTCTTTTTCTGCACGAGAGCTACGTCTGCTAGGGAACAGACAGAGGGGCCAGCCCCCTGCCAACTTGTTTTATCAAAAATGTTACTACGACCATCTAGGCCGAAGCGATGTTTGAGGCAAAGATGGGAGCACCTTAGTTTCAAGAGAGTGGTGAGGTTTCTCTTTGCACAAGTAATAGCTTACAGAACACTAATGGACACGAGGTAGAACTTATCTGTTTTGATTGCCGGGGATCGCAGTGCCGGGCCATCTTCTCAACTCCTTGACGACGTCAAGTTCACGGCGGGGACCTACAACTTCATGTTGATGAGAAAGAATGCATGATGCAATCCTATCTATATGCATCATGAAATGGTCATGAAATGCTTATGTAGTGATCTTGGTGTGCTCATGCATGCGTGCAATCTTAGTTGGGGGCCCCTTGCAGTGCTTCTTTATTTTCTCTTGCATGGGTCATCGCCCTGGCTTCGTACAAGGGGTTACATCCAGCTGAGGCAAGGCCTGTACAAAAGGGTGGTTGCCGGGTAGGGCCAGACAGCCGCGCCTTACGAGTAGTACTTCCGAAGATGCTCAATATTCCAAGAGTTTTTCAACTGAGTGTCATCTCCGGTCTCCAGATGGACTGCGCCAGGTCTGGGGACTCATGCTACCCGGTAAGGGCATTCCCACTTTGGTGACAGCTTGTTTGTACCCTTGGCGGACTGAACGCGCCTAAGGACAAGGTCACCTTCCTCAAAACACCAGCCATGAACCTTGCGGCTGTGATAGCGATGTAGGGCTTGCTGGTAGTGTGCAGCACATGTAGTAGCTCGGAGACGATTCTCCTCGAGTAGCACAGCATTGTCACGCCAGTGCTGATCTTGCATTACTTCATCGTAGAAAAGCACTCGAGGGGACCCGTAAATGAGTTTCATGGGGATAACTGCTTCTACCCTATGGACCTGGGAGAAGGGAGTCTTCCCGGTAGCTCAGTTATGTGTCGTTCTGAGTGAAACTACCGGCAGCTCCTCAATCCACCGCGTGCCGTGCTTCTGCAGCGTATCAAAAGTTCTTGTCTTGAGTCCTCATAGCACTTCAGTGTTCGCCCTCTCAGCTTGTCCATTGCTCCGGGGGTGTGCCACAGACGCGAATGAGATCTTGCGTCCGAGGGTACGAACATATTGCATGAAGGAGTGGCTCGTGAACTGGGTGCCACTGTCGGTGATGATCCTTGCCGGAACTCCAAAATGACCCACCAATTCTTTCAAGAACTTGATAGCTTACTGAGTAGTCACCTTTTTCACAGTAGTCACTTCCGGCCACTTTTTAAACTTGTCGATGGCAACACACAAGAATTCAAAGGCCTCGATTGCTCGGGGGGAGGGGCTGAGGATATCGAGCACCCAGACCAAAAATGGCAATGATAGAGGGATTGTCTGAAGGTCTTAGCTAGGAAGGTGTATTTTCTTGGAATGAAACTGGAAGGCTTCACATTTCGTGACTAACTCAACCGCATCTTGGAGGGTTGTGGGCCAATAGAATCCTTGCCAGAATGCTTTCCCAACTAATGCCCTTGATCCAATGTGGGAGCTACACATTCCTATCTGAATCTCAGCCAGCAGTTCCTTTCCATCCTCCCGGCAGACACACTTCAATTCCACACCGTTGGGCATCCTTATATATAGAGTGTCATCGACAAACTAATACATACAAGCCCTCTGGGCCACTTTTTCAGCTTTAATCTTGGTCGCCTGGGAGTTCCCCGGCCTGGAGGAAGTGGAAAATGTGCCTTGCCCATGTTGGAGCCTGAGACTCGGCAACGAGGACTAGCGGCACCTCCCCTGCTGCGGGAGCACTAGCCTCTTTCACGGGGTCCATAGGCTCAGTTGGAGGGGGTGGTCCAGCAGGCTGTGAGTTGTTTCCGGTAGGGTCTTTGCCGGGAGCGGACGGCTTGACAGGGACAGGCTTACCGTAGTCCAACTTTATCCTTTTTCCGGGAAATTATTGCTGGTGATATGGAGGGCCGAGAGAGATGCAGAACAAAAGTTCCTAGTTTCACAGGAAGATTCTGCGCAACACACTTTGACATGTGATCAGCTATGTTGTTTTCCACATGGGGTACGTGCTCTGTTTGCAACCATCAAAGTGCTCCTCCAATATCCTCATTTGCTCGACGTATGCCTCCACAAATGGACTTTGATAATCCTTGTTCACTTGTCTCACCAGAAGCTATGAATCTCCTCGAATGATCAGCTTCTTAATTCCCAATTCTGCTGCAATCCTGAGCCCGGCAAGGAGCCCTTCATTCTCAGCTGTATTGTCGGTGGCTTCTTCCCGGGCAAAATGCATTTGGACGACCTACTTTAAATGCTCCCCTGAGGGGGCAACAAGAAGCTCGCCAGCCCTTGCACCTAGTAGGGAAAAAGCACCTTCAAAATACATAATCCATTCTTGGGGCAATTCCTTGACGGGGATAGTTGTCTCTGTCATTTCCTCATCAGGGGTTGGCATCCATTCTGCAATAAACTCTGCCAATGCTCTGCTCTGAATAGTTGACATCCTCGCAAACATCAAACCAATGCTGGATAACTCCAAAGCCCACTCCACTATTCTGCTAGTAGCCTTAGGGTTTTGGAGTATCCTTTGCAGTGGAAAATGAGTGATAATCGTGATCTCGTGGGCTTGGAAGTAGTGGCGTAGTTTCCTTGAGGCCATAATGAGGCCAAAGATCAACTTCTGCACACCATAGTACCTCGATATAGCCCCCTATAACAAGGAGCTGAGGGAGTACACTGGGCGCTCCACCACTCTCTTCCTTGCCGCGTCCTTGGGGTTCTTCTCGTTGCCATGCTCATTGTTGTCCTGATCCTTCTCTAACTCCGTTGTTTTCTGCTCACTTTCTACCTCATCCACTTCTCGTTGCGTGTGATGCCCCAAGACCAGCGCTCCAGATACCTTCCATGTTTTCCAAGTTTCGTCGTGTGTTTTGTTTTGCTTGTTGCATTCATCATTGCATATTTTTGCATTGCATCGTGTCATCATGCCATCATTTTCTCAAAGCTAACTAAAACTCACTTAAATAAATTGCATGGATTTCTGATCCACTTAAATTGAGGGAACTCTCATGGTGGTTTCTCTTTAAAACATACCCTCCCGATATTTAGGGAGCTATTATAAAATATTCCATTTTTCAGAATCACCCATAAACACACTTGCAAATATTCCCCATGTCTTTTCTAGTTCAAGCTTGACTTCAAAACCTTGCCCAAAACTCTCTTCCCATTTACCGAGGTTCCTCCAAAAAATCCGAACATTTTTGGGTACCTCAAATCCTACCCGTTGTTCCAACCATTTGAATTAAATTCAAATGCTTTTGAATTGAAACCTTCTAATCTTGCCCACTCCAATTTTCTTGGAACGAGCACATTTTTGTGAGTCCGGGAAAATTATCCGCTTGCTCAAATTCCTTTCCCTAACCCCCTCTTCCCTTTGCTTCTCTCTAGTGCTTTTCTGTTAAAGAAAAATAGAGAGAGAGGCGGCCTGCACTGCAGGCCACTTGGGCCTCCCACCAGGATGACCCAACCATCTCCCGTTGCCACAACTCAACAAATCCCCTCTAACCCTAGCTCGATCCATCCTCCCCGATTA
This sequence comes from Triticum aestivum, assembly GCF_018294505.1. Classification (NCBI taxonomy): domain Eukaryota; kingdom Viridiplantae; phylum Streptophyta; class Magnoliopsida; order Poales; family Poaceae; genus Triticum; species Triticum aestivum. The sequence continues at coordinate 287,069,881 of NC_057797.1, read as the reverse complement.
TACTCCCCTGCCTCATTCCTCCTAGCGCCATCACCAGGGGACGCATGCACACACATCCATCTCTCCCGATCCTCTCGCTCCCTCTACTAACCCTGCCCCCTCCATCCTCGCGAGATTGCTGCCTCACTGCAGCCGGCGCCTGTTCCCGGCCGGATCCCCTAGTCTCGTCCCTCTCACCTTCGTCCTCCTGTGCCGCCACCCGTAGAGGAGCAGGGCCCTCGCGTCGGGCAGCCACGCACCCCCTTTGCCTGCCTGCTCCTTCAACCTCGCCTTGTCCCGCGACCGCGCCGCCCGGTAAGCCATGCTCTGGCACCGCGCCGCTGCACCCTGGTTGCTCGCGTCGCCATGGATGCCCGCAGGATGATGCCGCCGTCCTCGTGCTACAATGCTGCCGCGCCCACCATCTCAAACCTACCTCGTCGGACCTCTACCCCGGCACCATCTCCACTCCATGACCATTCGCCTCTTCTCATGGCAAAGCTCCTCCTACAGCTCTGCTTTGCTTGTGCCTCCCCTTCCTGATCTCGACCTCGTGCAGTTGCTCTTTCTATGCCCTGTGGTCAGTTTGGCAGTGCACCTTCGGCTCCATGCTTCAGTCAAAAACCTCCAAGGCCACCGTTGCAACGTTGAGACCTCTACCCCGGAGTACCTCAAGTTCGTCTACACGAAACCGCAAAGTACCTCTGCGCACGAATATGCCAAGACCATCCCGGATATATCCAAGTACCCCGATGTCCGTCGATCGCCAAGTACCCCTTCGGATACGCAAGTCCCTCGAAGGCCCACCTATGCCAAGTATGACTACCAGACCGGAATGAAGTACCACAATGACCGTCAACATGTACCACTACCATCGCCACGAGAACGACTACTTCCCACAACGACCTGTGAACGACTACTTCCACTACGGTCGTCCCGAGAACGTCTCCTTCCTCTCCATTGCACCGAACCCGAGCCGTCCCATTTGCATGCTTCGAAGGTATAACCCCGAGACAACGCCCGTGAACGAATGCATGTGTGTTGTATGAGATGCATGTTTAGATGTTGTATTCGCCCGCGTCCTAGATGTCCTTGCACGTTCCTCCTCTTTTTCCATGCCGTTAACCCGTGGGAACCCGCTTATTGGGATCACTCCCCGTCATGCTGTCATGTTCCACACACTTGTTCCTTTTTCACCAGCATCTCAATCGAGCTACCGGAACGGGAACGTTGTCGTGGCATCGTTTTCGTTATCGTCGTCGTGGCACCCTTTCTTTCCACCACGGTGACAAATGCTTCATAATATGCTGATGTCAACTTTTAACAAAAATTGCATAAAACTTGCACATGTCATCCGCATCATGATAATAACATTTAAATGTTTAAAATTGTTGTTGCATTAAATTGCTAATGCACATGAGGATTTACCGGAATTGTTGTTTGATGTTTCCGGCCTCATTTAAAATGCCTAAGTGTGTATTTTACTCATATTTCATCTCTTGCCATGTTTAATAAAATTTAATTTTGTTGGGTACATAACCGGCAGTGAACTAAATAATGGAATGTGGTGTTTCGTCAATATGCAACTCGTTGCATATTGAGCTCCGCTTAACTTGTAGTGTTGTTTGTGCACTTTGCCATGACATGCCTCATTAAACCGAACATGCATCATACTTGATTGTGAATCATGCCATGTTTATGCTTGTTCGTTTACCATGTTGTTTGCTACTTTCCGTTGTTTCTTCTTCTTGTTAGTTCCGGTAAGATCGCATTTGTGAGGATCTGTTCATCTACGTCCAGTTGTCTTCTTCATGGACTCATTCTTCTTCCTTGCGGGATCTCAGGCAAGATGACCATACCCTCGAATTGTATCCCCAACACCTGATTGCATAACCAGAAAGTATCAGGAGTTTATAAGTGGGAATTCAAGTATATCATAGGACATCCTTCCAAAAGACAGATGATACGACATGGGGTCTATCTTATGTTTGTTTCCGGCTTATTTTTGCAAGCCAAACGTTTGTTTTGATTTAAGTTGTGGTATTCGAGTTCCTTCAATGTCAAATGTTGATTCCATACCTTTCCTAAGCGCTATTCTCCTATTCCTATGTGAATACAAATCCTTCTTGATCTTCGAGTTTGCCATCTGAATTTCTTCTGAACCGGTGTGTCTCTCTTCAAGTGGATCCAATCATTTCAACATCCGCAAGATCAATTCTAAGTTTTTTTCTCTACGGTATTTGTTTCATACGTCCCAAGCTGCCTTTGTTTTCACGCCCTCCCACCCTTTTTATTCAAGGACTCAGATTTCTTAATCAAGTGTCATTTTATTGATGGGAAGTATCTCCATTCTTTTCCGGAGATGTTCTTAACCGGTGTTTCTCATGAAGATACTAACAGAGTTTCAAGTTCATCATTCTTCGTTTCTTTTATCTTCTCCGGTGGATTCAAATCAAGCTTTCGGTTTTCATCATATCATTTTCATTGGTTCACATGCTTTCCATGTTCGAAGTTCTTATCGAAGACTCTCTTATTTATTCAGCTATTGCTATTCAATAGTTCCGGCGTGCCAAAGATATCGCAGAAGATTTGCGTTTCTATAGCTAATTCGTTTAAGCTATCTCGAGGTTGTTATCTCATTCAAGCCATTTAATTAAACCGGCGCAATCTCTCTTTTAAATCGTTCAACGGTGTTTCTTTTGAGTGGGCCCTAACCCACAGGTCTTTTTCCAGGATCTTACCTGACTCTTCTTTTTTTTTCCGGAGTTATTCTCAAATTATTTTCCAAGTTTGACGTAAGAATGAATTATCATCAGTGATATGTGTTTCTCCAAGATCTTTCAAATTCTTTTCATCGTTGGTTCAACCTTTCTATTTCTTCATTCCAGAGTGTCTCAACAATTCTTGATGGTGTTTCTCGACGTCATTCTCGAATTTTGAAGACCAAAGAAGAGTTTTCCTCCAAATATTATCCGTTCTCTCAGAGATGTGAAGTTCTAGCTTGGTGCCATCCTCTCATAATTGTTTTCGATTGTGAGAATTATTTTCACCCATCCGGAGCAATTCATGAGTCTTTTCAGTTCGATTCTCCAAAGGCCATTTTTTCAAACATTATTCATTCATGCTTTCAGCTCTCGTTCTCCAAATCATACCGGTGCATCATTCAAGTATTATCTAATCAGCTCGGGATCTCTTCGTTCACTCGTATCTAAATTCTCTCAAGTATCTTCGTTCATTTTTTTAATTCTTCCATGTGTTTCTTTATCTTTTCTTCATTCATTTTCAGTTCTTACGGTGGTTCGTTCAAGATTCCTCTTCTCTTAGTATCATATCAATTCATTCGTTCTTTCCTAAAGCCTACCGGTGGATCCATCAAGACCTTCCCAAGTTTACGCTATATCTCTCCTTTATCATTTCCAATCAGAATGAGTAGTATGCCAAATCTGTTGCTTGTCATCAATTTAATTGATGAAGGATAAGCATAATGTAATTCTTATTCTTGTTTCATCCAAGTGATTAATTCCTTATTCCGAAGGTTCATCAAAATTCTAGATTTCTTTTGTTCATCTTTCTTTTCCGGAGTTCCAAGTTTTATCCACATTATATCATCGTGAAGCTCCATCTAAATCATCGCAAGGCTTTCACCTTGTGTTTTCAACTTCTCTTTCTTTTATCATCCTTATTACCGGAGTTCTTCATGGAGGCTCTACATGGTGGTTCGTCAAGGACTCTTTTCATTCTTCAATTGTTCTTCAAGTTTTCTCTCAAAGCTAAGATCTGCCAAGCTATACTCTCAAATAAACATGGTGCTCAACACATGTCTTGTTTTGAGGAGTTCAAGCATTCTTCATATTGCATTATGAAGTGCAATTCCTTCTACCTTACCTTTTCAGGTGGTGTTATGTCATTCTTGAAAATTTCCCTTCGTGTTTCATGATTCACAAGTAGTTAGGAATGAGATATGTAAACCCACCAATCTCTTCATTGGAGCTATCTTGGGTTATATTTCACCTAATGTTTTCCCTAAGGATTGTTTCTAATTATGATGTTTATAAATGATCCATGTTTTTTCTCCTATCCTCTCGGCAGAAGGAGTTGTCATCTCGTTGTTAACCTCAATCCAATCTATTGTTTTCGTTAGTGGCAGAATTTCACCTCAAGATTTCGAGATGTTTTCCATAAGCCCACAACAATCTTACTCTTTTAGTTGTTGGTTTTCCAACAACTCCGTTATAACCTTCTCGTAAGGGTGCCTTCCAAGGTCATTTGTGGCAGAAGTTGGCATTTTCAACTCCATTCTTTTATTACAATGATCTAGTTTCTATTCTTTTGTTCTGGAGGCATTGTGATGTTGCTATCTTCACTCATCATATCGGGTTGTGAGGACCGTGTTCTTATCCATTTTCAACCGGAGTGTCGTGTCCTTCATTCAAGTTCTCTCATCTTATCAACTTTTGCCTCCCTTCTCAACCGGAGTGCTATCTGAAATCTTTCTTACCCCTTGTGCCATTCTTTGAGTAGTTCCGGAGGTAGTATGTTGTTGATTTCATCAAGTATCCTCTCATTTGGTAAAGTTTATGTTCAATTCCTTCCATTTACAGTCGGAGTGCTACCCAAATTATATCATTCTTATTCCTTCTCTATCTTGTTTTAACTGGAGTGTTGTGGCTATCATTCCTCTTTTAACCGGAGTCTCATCCAAGTGATGTCATTTTTCCAAGCTCATATTCTTAACCTTCCATTTCCAACCAGAGTGTTGTCGTAATTGATTCTTTATCGTTCCTTGTACATCTCGTTTCATCCGGAGTGCTTGCATGTACTTTTTTATAGAAATACTGTAAAGGAACCCCCTACAGTATAATTGATGCAACAAACCCAAATTGCAAGTACCATGCCTTGAACTTGGGTGGGTGGGAAGGCATCAACCCCTTCCCACCACTAGGCTATGCATGTACTTCCTGTCCATGGCAACCCTTTTCTTATGTCTTTCAACCTACAAGGATCTAGTAAGGTCCCTGGTTCCTCTTTTCTGACGGAGGGTTTCAACTTTGTTCATATTTATTGTATTCTTTCTTTATATTTGTTCAACCTCGCAAGGTTCTTTGGTTTCACTCATTTGTCAAAGAAGCAACTTAGTTTTACCATTTTTCTTCCTCTTTTGTTTCCCTCCGGTGCCATCCTAGATCTCGGGACGAGATCCTCTTGTAGTGGTGGAGTGTTGTAACGCCCCGAGACCGATGTGCCAGGTGTCTCCCAGTTATTCTCCGTTGTTGCCATGTCATCCTTTTGCGTGTTGCATCTTGTCATGTCATCATGTGCAGTGCATCATCATGTTTTCAAAACATACATCCATCCCGGTCTCCCCGTTCTTTCCGTTGTCCGTTCTGAGCCCAGACACACTTGCACGCGCCTGCGGCACGTCCAAAATATTATTTTATAAGTGGCCGGAAAATGTTCTCGGAATGGGTTGAAAGTTGGCATGCGGTGTTGTTTTGTTATCAGTAGGCCGCGTGCTAAGTTTCATTGCATTCGGAGTCCGTTTGACGCCCCATAGGATAACTATAGCGGCATTATAGTCTGTCTAACGTCGGACGTTTTCGGTCTGCGAAAACCGTCATCGGGCTGCACTCTTTCTCCGCTCTCCTCTCAGCCCAAGCCATCCTACACAGCCCACCTGTAGCCCACCTAAACCTCCCCGTCGACTGGAACCATTCGATTGCGATCGGAGGCTCCGAAACGGAGCAAATCCCCGAAAACCCTAACCCCTTCCTTATTTAAAAACCCTCCACATGCCATTTTGGCCTCCTACCTACCCCCTACTCAAATTCCGCAGCCAGCCGCCGTTTTCCCCCTTAGATCTGGCGCCGCCAGCCCACCTCCACCACTTGGCGCGCCGCCACTGGCTGGCGCCGCCACCTGACCGTGCCTCGACCACTCAGCGCCCTCCACGCCGCCCCCTGTCTCCCACCTCGCGCAGGGCCCGCAGAACCCAGATCGGGGTCCTGGAAGCCCATCTGGGCCCGAACGAGTCCTCCTCGCTCCCCATCGCTCGAGCCTTTGTCCTCGTCGCCTCGCTCGGCCAGCGCCTCCCGCCAGCGAGCCTCGCCACGTTGTCCTCCAGCGACCCCATCTCCGCGCCGCGTTCCTCCAGTGACCGGACCCCATCGGGACCCCCGCGCCATGCCGCATCCACGCCCTCTGCTGCCCAGAAGCTCATCGCCGTCACACGTGCTCTCGTCCTCGAGCTCCGCACTGATCTTCTCCGCCACCCTCTGGATCCGTCGCCGGCGCTGCGTAGGATTCGGAGAGCCGCCGCCCGTCCCCGACCCTCCCGCTTCACGTCGTCGCCGCTGGAGAGCGTCGTCCCGCCATGCCCTAATTGGGATCGAGCAGGATCCCTCGCCCCGCCTGCCTGGGCCTCCTCTTGCCTCATGGGCCTCATGGGCCACGGCCACGTCCAACCGCCTGCCCAAGGCCTAGTTCGCCCCGGCCACCGCGACGTACTGCAGCCCAGTACCCCCAGGCCCATTGTGAGATGTCCCCAATTTTGCGCCCAGTGCACTTTGCATCCCAGTCCGCCTCAGTTTTGGCTCATGCATGTTTTTTCCTTGCTACGGATTTATCTTTTATTTCCAGAAAATCCAGTTTTACAGGAAGCCCCCTAGACTTCATGCATATCATAACTCCACAACCGTGCATTGGATCTAAATAAATTATATATGTAACTTGCTTACAATTTCGTCTAGTTTGATAATTTCCAACTTTCATGCATGTTTAAAATGTTGTTTGTGTAATTTTGCCCATATGCCATGCTAAAATGATTTAATTCATAACTTAATAACCGTAGCTCCAAATTTAATAAACTTTATATGTAAATGGGGTAGAAAAATGCATAGTTTAACATGGTGACTTTACTTTGCATGTTTAACAACTCTAATATATGGTTTAGGGCAGAACAGTACCAAACCTAATATATGCATATGAGGATTTTCCGGAATTGTTGTTTGTTATTTACGGCCTCATTTAAACTTTCCTAGATAGGTAGTTTTCATATGCTTCACCTCATTCCATGCTAACCAACATTTAATATTGTTGAGTACATAACAAGAGAGAACTAAATAATTGTTGTGGTGTTTCGTCAATATGCAAATCGTTGCATATTGAGCTCCACTTAACTTGTAGTTTTGCTTGTGCATTTTGCCATGCCATGCCTCATTGAACCGGACATGCATCATACTTGGTTGTGCATCATGCCATACTTATGTGATGGTTGTTTACTATGTTTCTTGCTTCTCTCGTTAGCTTCGGTTTCGTTCTGGAGTTGTGAGGATTCGTTCGACTTCGTCTATTTTTCTTCTTCATGGACTCGTTCTTCTTCCTTGCGGGATCTCAGGCAAGATGACCATACCCTCGAAATCACTTCTATCTTTGCTTTCTAGTTGTTCGCTCTATTGCTATGTTGCGCTACCTACCACTTGCTATATCATGCCACCCATATTGCCATGCCAAGCCTCTGACCCACCTTCCTAGCAAACTGTTGTTTGGTTATGTTACCGCTTTGCTCAACCCCTCTTATAGCGTTGCTAGTTGCAGGTGAAGATGAAGTTTGTTCCATGTTGGAACATGGATATTGTTGGGATATCATTATTATATCTTATTTACTTTAATGCACCTATATACTTGGTAAAGGGTGGAAGACTCGGCCTTATGCCTGGTGTTTTGTTCCACTCATGCCGCCCTAGTTTCCGTCATACCGGTGTTATGTTCCTTGATTTTGCGGTCCTTCCGCGGTTGGGTGTTATGGGAACCCCATGACATTTCGCTTCAAATAAAACTCCTCCAGCAAGGCCCAACCTTGGTTTTACATTTGCCTAACAACCTATTACCCTTCCATTGGGTAGGCCAACCCAAGGGTCATCTTTATTTTAACCCCCCGGGCCAGTGCTTCTCTAAGTGTTGGTCCGAACCGAGCTGCCTATGGGGCCACCTCGGGGAAACTTGAGGTTTGGTTTTACTCATAGCTAGTCTCATCCGGTGTTGCCCTGAGAACGAGATACGTGCGACTCCTATCGGTATTGTCGGCACATCGTGTGGCTTTGCTGGTCTTGTTTTACCATTGTTGAAATGTATTGTAACCGAGATTTCGAGACTGATCGGGTCTTCCCGGGAGAAGGAATATCCTTCGTTGACCGTGAGAGCTTGTGATGGGCTAAGTTGGGACACCCCTACAGGGTTTTGAACTTTCAAAAGCCATGCCCGCGGTTATGTGGCAGATGGGAATTTGTTAATGTCCAGTGGTAGAGCAATTGACATTTAACTTAATTAAAATGAATCAACCGCATGTGTAGCCGTGATGGTCTCTTTTCGGTAGAGTCCGAGAAGTGAACACAGTTCTTGTGTTATGATTGTGCGTAAGTAGTTTCAGGATCACTTCTTGATAATTTCTAGCTTCTCGATCGCTGCGTTGCTTCTCTTCTCACTCTTATTTGCGTATGTTAGCCACCATATAAGCTAGTGCTTGCTGCAGCTCCACCTTAGTACCCCTTTCCTACCCATAAGCTTAAATAGTCTTGATCTCGCGGGTGTGAGATTGCTGAGTCCTCGTGGCTCACAGATACTTCCAAACAGTTGCAGGTGCTGATGATACCAGCAGTGGTGACGCAACCCAGCTCAAGTGGGAGCTCGATGAAGATCTTGATCGTTGTTTTGTTCCGTTTCCTATTGATCAGTAGTGGAGCCCAGTTGGGACGATCGGCGATCTAGCATTTGGGGTTGTCTTCTTTTACTTTGGTTCCGTAGACGGACCTTGATTGTATTCTGGTTGATGTATTTATAACTTGTATTTGTGTGAAGTGGCGATTGTAAGACAACTCTTTATCCCTTTGTATTCAGTACATGGGATGTGTAAAGATTACCCCTCTTGCGACATGCCTACCATGCGGCTATGCCTCTAAGTCGTGCCCCGACACATGGGATATATAGCCGCATTGTGGGTGTTACAGAAATATCCTTCGTTGACTGTGAGACCTTGTGATGGGCTAAGTTGGGACACCCCTACAGGGTATAAACTTTTGAGAGCCGTGCCCGTGGTTATGTGGCAGATGGGAATTTGTTAATATCCGGTAGTAGAGAACTTGACACATAACTTAATTACAATGCATGAACCGCGTGTGTAGACGTGATGGTCTCTTTTCGGGCGAGTCTGAGAAGTGAACACGGTCTTGTGTTATGCCTGAACGTAAGTAGCTTCAGGATCACTTCTTGATCACCTCTAGCTTCTCGACCGTTGCGTTGCTTCTCTTCTTGCTCTTATTTGGGTATGATAGCCACCATATATGCTTAGTGCTTGCTGTAGCTCCACCTCATTACCTTATCCTACCCATAAGCTTAAATAGTCTTGATCTCGCGGGTGTGAGATTGCTGAGTCCTCGTGACTCACGGATACTTCCAAATAGTTGCAGGTGCGATGATTCCAGTGTAGGTGACGTAACCAAGCTCAAGTGGGAGCTCGACGAAGATCTTGATTGTTGTTATGCATCTTTTCCGGTTGATCAGTAGTGGAGCCCACTTGGGACGATCGGGGATCTAGCATTTGGGGTTGTCCTCTTTTATTTTGGTTCTGTAGTCAGACCTTGATTGTACTCAGAATGATGTATGTTTAACTTGTTATTTGTGTGAAGTGGCAATTGTAAGCCAACTCTTTATCCCTTTCTTATTCTGTACATGGGATTCTGTGAAGATTACCCCTGTTGCAACGAAACCACAAGGCAGTTATGCCTCTAAGTCGTGCCTCGACACGTGGGAGATATAGCTTTATCGTGGGTGTTACAAGTTGGTAATCAGAGCCATCCCCGACTTAGGAGCCCCCTGCTTGATCGAATCGCTGATGTTGTTGAGTCTAGAACAAAATGGTTTGAGTCTTAGGATTATATATATTGGAGAGTAGGATCCTTTTTACTCCTCAGTCCCTTCGTCGCTCTCGTGAGGCCTCCTGACGTAGATGTTTTGACTCTCCTCTCCTCAAATTTCACTAAAAAAATTGAGGATCACACGGGTATCTTGGAATCGTTCGAATATTCTTGTGACGAGAATATTTTTCTTGGTGCCTCCTAACATTTAGGAGTTGTGGCAGTGCCCCAGGGAGTTGAGCTCTGAGGTGTTGTCGTCACAATTTTATCGTTGCAGTTCTAGAATACCTGAGTTTCGCCGACATCGAAAATCTCTTTTATGCAGTTGTTGGTGAGATAACCTCGACGCCACCCAGTACTAGGCTGGGAGTTTGGGAGTATTGCCATAACTCATATAACGGATGCTTTTTTAAGGTTGAGGTACACGATTTTAGGAGTTTTCTTGGTTACGTGTTGATGGATGGATACAACTAGATGTAGGGATTGTTAGTTTGGGTGAGATATATTGCTTCCCCTGTAACCCCAACACCAGATTGCATAACCAGAATGTTTCAGGAGTTTATAAGTGGGAATTCAAGTATCTCATAGGATATCTTTACAACAGACACATGATAGGATATGGGGTCTATCATATGTTTGTTTCCGGCTTATTCTGCAAGCCAATCCTTTGTTTTGTTTTGAGTTGTGGTATTCGAGTTGCTTCAATTTCAAGTGTTGATTCCATACCTTTCCTAAGTGGTGTTCTCATATTTCTATGTGGATACTAAGCCTTCTTGATCCTCGAGATTGTTTTGTCAATCCTTTTCAACCAACGTGCTTCCCTTCAAGTGGATCTAATCATTTTCAACATCCGCAAGATCAACTCTAAGTTTTCTCAATGGTATGCTTTCAATCTGCCCAAGTTGCCTTTGTTTTCCCACCCTCCCACCCTTTTTCTTCAAGGACTCAGATTTGTTAATCAAGTATCCATCTTATGCATGTGAAGACTCTTCATTCTTTTCTTTCAATGTTCTTATCCGGTGATTGTCATGAAGGTGGTTAGAAGTTTCAAGTTCATCATTATTCATTCTCTTTCTTCTTCGGTGGACTCAATTCAAGCTTTCGGTGTTGATCATATCCCCTTCCTTCATTTCAAATGTTTTCTTATGCCGGTGCACCTCTTAATCATCCACTTCTCGCCATTCATTTGTTCTAGAGTGCTGAATATATATCAGAAGGCTCGTCTTTTCATTCTTAATCCATTGAAGCTAATTCGAGGTTGTTATCTCATTCAAGCCATTTAAATCATCCGGTGCAATCTCCCTTTCAAGTAATCGTCCAACGGTGTATCTTTTAGTGGGCCCTAACCCATACGTCTTTTCCCGGGATCTTACGTCACTCTTCTCATTTTTTCCGGAGTTACTCTTAAATTCTTTTCCAAGTTTGACGTAAGATTGAGTTATCATCAGTCAAATGTATTTCTCCTAGATCTTTCAAATTCTTGTAATCATTGGTTCATCATTTCTAGTCCTCGTTGTTCCAGAGCGGCTCATCAATTGTCATGGTGGTTCTTATCATCTTTCTCAACATTGGAAGACCGAAGAAGAGTTCCTCCTCCAAATCTTACCCATTCTTCCAAAGATGCAAACTTCAAGCTTGTTATCATCCTCTCATAATTGTTTTCGATTGTGAGAATTATATTCACCCATCCGGAGCCATTCAGGAGTATTTTTAAGTTTGATTCTTCAGAGCCCATCATCTCCGAATTATTCATTCCAGCTTTCACCTCATGTTCTCCAAAGCATACCAGTGCATCATTCAAGTAGTATCTAATCAGTTCATGATCTCTTTGTTCTCTTGCATCTAAATTCTCTCAAGTATCTTCGTTCATTTTCTAATTCTTCCTGGTTTTTCGCTATCTTTTCTTTGTTTGTTTTCAATTCTTACGGTGGTTCAATCATGATTTCTCTTCCTTCATTATCATATTAATTTATCCGTTGTTTTAGTCCTACCGGTGGTTTGTTGAAGACCGTACTAGGGTTACGTTATATCTCTCCTTAATCCTTTTCAATGAGAATGAGTAGTATGCCAAATCCATTGTGGGTCATCAATTTAATTGATGAAGGATAAACATAATGTAATTCTTATTCTTGTTTCATCGAGTAAATTCAATTCCTTATTCTGGAGGTTCACCAAAATTCTTGGTTTCAATTGCTCATCTTTCTTTTCCGGAGTTCCAAGTTTTCTCGGTTACATTGTCGCGAAGATTCATCTAAATCATTGCAAGGATTCACCTTGTGTTTTCAACTTCTCTTTCCTTTCATTTGATCATTCTTTTGTTACCGGAGTTCTTCATGGTGGCTCAACTTGGTGGTTCTTCATGGATTCCTTTCATTCTTCATTTGTTCTTCAAGATTTATCTCAGAGTTAAGATCCGCCTAGCTATACTCTAAAGTAAGCATGGTGCTCAACACATGCTTTGTTTTGAGGAGTTCAAGCCTTCTTCATATTTCATTCCAATGTGCAGTTCTTCCTATCTTATATTTTGAGCTGGTGTTATGTCACTCTTGACAATTTCCCTTCGTGTGTCATGACTCCACAGTTTTCAGGAATGAGATAGTTAAATCCATCAATTTCTTCGAGCATCAGCCCTTCTCAATCCACCAATCTCTTCGTTTGGAGTTAACTTGGGTTATATTTCACGTAAAGATTTCCCTAAGGATAGTTGTTATTTATGGTGCTTATAAATGACCCAAGTGCTTCATTTATCCTCCTAGTGAAATAAGGTTCTCGTCTCCTTGTTGATATCAATCCAATCTATTGTTTAAGTTAGTGGCAGAATTTCACCTCATAATTTTGAGACTTTCCATAAACCCACAACAACCTTACTCTTTTGTTATTTTATTTTCAACAACTCCATTCAATCCTTCGTTCTAAGGATGCCTCCAAATTCATTGCTGGTAGAAGTAATCATTTTCTTCTACTTTCTTTCTTCCAAACAATCTAGCTTCTATTCATTCATTCCGGAAGCATTGTTTAACACCCCGGATGTAACCTACCTTAATTGTATTCCAACTCTTGCCGTTTCCGGCACTAAGTTATTATATTTCATCGTTGTCGGGTTTTTGTCTTCGTGTGTTTTCTCTTTGTCTTGCATCTCATATCATGTCATCATGTGCATTGCATTTGCATACGTGTTTGTCTCTGCATCCGAGCATTTTCCCCGTTGTCCATTTTGCATTCCGGCGCTCCTATGTCCTTCGGTGTCCCTTTCTACCTCTTTTCGTGTGCGGGTGTTAAACGTTTTCGGATTGGACCGAGACATGTCATGCGGCCTTGGTTTACTACTGGCAGACCGCCTGTCAAGTTTCGTGCCATTTGGAATTCGTTTGATACTCCAACGGTTAACCGAGGGACCGAAAAGGCCTCATGTGTGTTGCATCCCAACACCTCTCCAAAGTGGCCCAAAACCCACCTAAACCTCCTCCATCATTTAGATCGTTCGATCACGATCGCGTGGCCGAAAACGGTGCTCAATTTGGAGCTTCCTAGCTCCTCCTACCTCTATAAATAGACCCCTCCACGAAAATCCCGGATCCCCTCCTTCCAAACCCTAGAAATCTGCTCCCCTCGCCGCCGGACATGTCCAAATTGGGCCCGACACGTCCGCCCGCCGCCGCCGACCAACGAGATGCCGCCACGTCAGCCACCACGGCGCCCCACTTTACCGGATCCGCCAGGGCCCATGGGGCCCGTCACCGGCCCTCCCGGCCCATCGTATCGCGCCGCCCGCGCCCACCTTCGTCCTCCCGTGCACCGGCGCCCGCTGCCCCGCTCTGCCACCGCGCCGGCGCCGCCCGCCACCGACGCCGGCACCGACCACCGCCGCGGCTGCCACCGGCGCACGCCGCCCCATCCACCGGCGCCGGCCACCGGCCTCGCGCGCGCCGCCCGAGGCCGCCGCCTCTTCCTCCCTCGCCGGCGCAGCTCCTCCGGCCTCCCTCATCAACTCCGGCGCCCCCTCGACGAGCAACTCCGGCCGGCCATCCTCGGAAATCGCACACTGCTACAGTTCCCGGCGAGATCCGATCTAGATCCAGAACCACCTCGGTTTGACCTTTTCGTCCCTAACCCTAATATTTTTTCTATTTTCATCGCATCATAACTTCATCACCGTTGCTCCGATTTGTGCGTGTAGCATATCAAAATGTTCGTCTCGACGTGTGCATCATATCATCTCACTGCATCATTTTCATTTGAGCTCATATTAATGTCCGAAATGCTGCTGGAAGAGGGCTATGTGGTGAAAGTTTTAGATCTGTTTTAGCAAATGCCTTTTTGTCATTTTTGCCATGATTAATGTGTGCATGCTATGATCCTGAGCTCTACATATGTTTTGAAGAATGCCATGCCATCTTTACAGAGGTGTATGCCATGTATTTTTGTGATTTATGTGGTGACTAGCACAAGCATGCAAAGTAGCTTACTCAATGATGTTGATTTCAGGGACCTAGAATTTCACTAAGTCCTTGCCCTGTCATTATTTTTATGCCATATGTTCATGTTGTTTCCTAGTGATCTGTGCATCTTTTGAGCATGATCAGTAAGGATGTTTTGTAGATATTGTGGTGCTTTATCCATCCCTGTCTTTGCTTGCAATTATGGAGCACCCTAGCTTGAGTCAATCGAGCTCTACTTTTGCTATAAAATGTTCCAGGCAGATTGTTAACATGTTTTGCAATTTTGCCAAGCTTATTGTTGTTGATCCATGCATGCTATGTTGTTGTTCTTGCCATTTCTAGCTTCTATGCCATGTCAATTTGCTGGGTGTATTCTTAGCTTGTCATGCAATGACTCTTAGTGAGTGCATCGAGATCGTAAACAGGCCTACTCGTTATCTGTTTTGCCATGCTCCAGTTTTTCACTAAGTCTGAATCTGTTTATGTTTTTGCTATGTTCACATGCTTGCAATTGTATTTTCTGATCCCTTTTCGCTCATGGTCACTAAGGGTCTTTTGTTATATGCTTAGAGTATCTTCATGTCATTCCTTGATTTGCCATGTTAAGTTACTGTAGAATGTAGTTTTCATGCTCTAAACATTGCTTCTTGATGATAAATTCCTGACATGCTGTTAATTTCACTAAGTGTGTAACCAGTAATCTTTTGCACTTTTGCCATGCTTGTTTGAACCTGCTATTGAGTGAATTAGCCGTATCTTAGTGTTCATCTTTTTTCAAGCATCATGAGTGGATCCCTTCCATGTAATTGGTTGCTATTTTTGGTTGTTCTTGATGCATTTAGAAGGATACTTGTTGTTAATCGCAGACCGGTGCCATATTTGTTTTGCTTGCCATTTCCAAACTGTGCATCCGATTCCGGTGATCTTTATATCGATTTCGACTGAAATCACCTCACCGTTCTAGTGGCACTCTTGGATTTCCATGTTGAGGCCAGGTTCAATCATTCCTTTGTAAATCTTGCATATGCATCGCATATCGCATCCCGCATATCATACCATGTTTGCATCATGTTGCTTGAGCATTGCACATGGTTGCTTGTGTTCCTTTTGCTTGTTGTTCTTGTTTGGGTAGAGCCGGGAGACGAGTACATGAACAAGGAGCCAGTTGAGTATGCTTAAGAGGATCAAGGCAACTCTGAGAACTTTGCAGGCAAGATGACCATACCCTCAAAATCACTTCTATCTTTGCTTGCTAGATGCTCGCTCTTTTGCTATGCCTATGCTACGATACCTACCACTTGCTTATCATGCCTCCCATATTGCCATGTCAAACCTCTAACCCACCATGTCCTAGGAAACCGCTGTTTGGCTATGTTGCCGCTTTGCTCAGCCCTTGCTAGTTGCATGTGAAATTTGGAGAATGTTACTTATTGGAACTTGTTTATTGTTGGGATATCACCATATTATCCAGTTTATCTCAATGCACCTATATACTTGGTAAAGGATGGAAGGCTCGGCCTTAAGCCTGGTGTTTTGTTCCACTCTTGCTGCCCTAGTTTCCGTCATATCGGTGTTATGTTCCCGGATTTTGCGTTCCTTACACGGTTGGGTTATAATGGGAACCCCTTGATAGTTCGCCTTAAATAAAACTCCTCCAGCAATGCCCAACCTTGGTTTTACCATTCGCCACCTAGCCTCTTTTTCCCTTCGGTTTCCGGAGCCCAAGGGTGATCTTTATTTAAACCCCCCCGGGCCAGCGCTCCTCCGAGTGTTGGTCCAAACTGAGCTGCCTGCGGGGCCACCTCGGGGAAACTTGAGGGTTGGTTTTACTCGTACCTAGTCTCATCTGAGTGTGCCCTGAGAACGAGATATGTGCAACTCCTATCAGGATTTGTCGGCACATTCGGGTGGTGTTGCTGGACTTGTTTTACCATTGTTGAGGATGTCTTGTAACCGGGATGCTGAGTCTGATCGAATTGTCTTGGGAGAAGTAATATCCTTCGTTGACCATGAGAGCTTGTGATGGGCTAAGTTGGGACTCCCCTACAGGGATTTGAACTTTCGAAAGTCGTGCCCGCGGTTATAGGCAGATGGGAATTTGTTAATGTCCGGTTATAGAAAACCTGAAACTTAACTTAATTAAAATGCATCAACCGCGTGTGTAACCGTGATGGTGTCTTGTCGGCGGAGTCCGGGAAGTGAACACGATGTTGGAGTAATGCTTCACGTAGGTTGTTCTAGGATCACTTCTTGATCATAGTTGTTCGTCCATGCTTTTGCCTTCTCTTATTGCTCTCATTTGCGTATGTTAGCCACCATATATGCTAGTCGCTTGCTGCAGCTCCACATCATACTTTTACCCTTCCTATAAGCTTAAATAGTCTTGATCACGAGGGTGTGAGATTGTTGAGTCCCCGTGACTCACAGTTTACTTCCAAAACCAGATGCAGGGACCGATGATACTGTTCCAGATGATATGACCGAGCTCAAGTGGGAGTTCTATGAAGACTCTCATCGTTACTACGTGGCTTTCCCAGATGATCAGTAGTGGTGCCCACTTGGGGCGATCGGGGACTATGTTGCATTTGGGGTTTATCTTCATTTTGGTTCCGTAGTCGGACCTTGAGTGTTTTTGGATGATTGTAATGCTATTTATGTATTTGTGTGACGTGGTGAGTGTAAGCCAACTATGTTACTCTTATTCCCTTATTGTATTACATGGGTTGTTGTGAAGATTACCTCACTTGCGGCATTGCTTTCAATGCGGTTATGCCTCTAAGTCGTGCTTCGACACGTGGGAGATATAGCCGCATCGAGGGCGTTACACATTGTGATGTTGCTCTCTTCACTCATTTTCTCGAATTGTGAGTACCGTGTTCTTTTCATGCTTATCCATTTAACCGGAGTGTCGTGTCCTCTTTTCAAGTTCTTCTGATTTTCTCAAGTCTCGCATCTCTTTTCAACCGGAGTGTTGTTCGAATTTGTTCTTCCTATTACTTGTTTATCTCGTTTCAATCGGAGTTGTTTCAATATATATCTTGGAACTTAGCCTCAAGGTTTTACCAATGTTCCTTGTTCCTCTTTTCGAATGGAGTGTATTCATCTTCATTCATCTCGGTTGTATTCTTTTCTCAAAATATTTTAACCTCCCAAGGTTAGTTGGTTTCACTCTTTTGTCAAAGAAGCAACTTGTTTTACCTCTTCCCCTTCCGTTTCTCCCCGGTGGCATCCTAGATGTCGGGACGAGATCCTCTCGTAGTGGTGGAGTGTTCTAATGCCCCAAGACCGGCGCTCTAGATGCCTTCCATGTTTTTCGAGTTTCTTCGTGTGTTTTGTTTTGCTTATTGCATTCATCATTGCATATTTTGCATTGCATCATGTCATCATGCCATCATTTTCTCAAAGCTAAATAAAACTCACTTAAATAAATTGCATGGATTTCTGATCCATTTAAATTGAGGGAACTGACATGGTGGTTTGTCTTTGAAACATACCCTCCCGATATTTAGGGAGCTATTATAAAATATTCCATTTTCCGGAATCACCCATAAACACACTTGCAAATATTCCCCATGTCCTTTCTAGTTCAAGCTTGACTTCAAAACCTTGCCCAAAATTCTCTTCCCATTTACCGAGGTTCCTCCAAAAAATCCGAACGTTTTTGGGCACTTCAAATCCTACCCCTTGTTCAAACCATTTGAATTAAATTCAAATGCTTTTGAATTTCAACCTTGCAATCTTACCCACTCAAATTTTCTTGGAACGAGCACATTTTTGTGAGTCCACGAAAATTATTCGCTTGCTCCAATTCCTTTCCCTAACCCCCTATTCATTTTCCTTCTCTCTAGTGCTTTTCTGTTAAAGAAAAATAGAGAGAGAGGCGGCTTGCACCGCTGGCCAATTGGGCCTCCCACCAGGCCGGCCCAACCTTCTCCTGTTCCCACAGCCCACCAAATCCCCTCTAACCCTAGATCGATCCAGCCTCCCCGATTCTACTCCCTTGCCTCATTCCTCCTAGCGGTGTCATCAGGGAGCGCGCGCACGCGCATCCATCTCTCCCAATCCCCTCGTTCCCTCTGCTAACCCTGCCCCCTCCATCCTCGCGAGATTGTCGCCTCCCTGCCGCCGGCGCCTGTTCCCAGCCGGATCCTCCAGCCTCGTGCGTCTCCCCTTCGTCCACCTGCACCGCCACCCGCAGAGGAGTAGGGCCCTCGCGCCATGCAGCCGCGCGCCCCCTTCGCCTGCCTGCTCCTTCGACCTCGCCTTGCCCCGCGACCGTGCCGCCTGGTGAGCCATGCTCCAGCACCGCGACACTGCACCCTGGTTGCTCGCGTCGCCATGGATGCCTGCAGGATGACGCCACCGTCCTCGTGCTGCAACGCTGCCGAGCCCACCTTCTCAAACCTACCTCGTCGGACCCCTATCCCGGCCTCATCTCCAGGCCATGACCGTTCTCCTCTGCTCGTGGCAAAGCTCCTCCTACAGCTCTACTTCGCTTGCGCCTCCCCTTCCTGATCTCGACCTCGTGAAGTTGCTCTATCTATGCCCCGTGGTCAGTTTGGCAGTGCACCTTCACCTCCATGCTCTAGTCACAAACCTCCCAGACCACTGTTGCAACGTTGACACCACTCTACCCCGGAGTACCTCAAGTTCATCTACATGAAACCGCAAAGTATCTCTATGCACGGATACGCCAAGACCGTCCCAGATATCACCAAGTACCCCGACGTCCATCGATCGCCAAGTACCCCTTCAGATACGCAAGTCCCTCGAAGGTCTACCGATGCTTAGTACGACTACAGGACCGGAATGAAGTACCACGATGACCATCGACATGTACCCCTACAGTCGCCAGGAGAACGACTACTTCCCACAACGACCCTTGAACGACTACTTCCACTACGACCATCCAGAGAACGTCTACTTCCTCTACATTGCACCGAACCCGAACTGTCCCGTTTGCACGCTTCGAAGGTATAACCCCGAGACGATGCCCGTGAACGAATTCATGTGTGTTGTATGAGATGCATGATTATATGTTGTATTCGCCCGGGTCTGAGATTTCCTTGCACATTCCTCCTCGTTTGCCATGCCGTCGACCCGTGGGAACCCGGTTATCAGGATCACTCCCCGTCACGCTTGCATGTTCTGCACACTTGTTCCTTTTTCACTGACATCTCAATCGAGTTACCGGAACCGGAACGTTGCCATGGCACCGTTTTCGTTATCGTCGCTGTGGCACCCTTTCTTTCCACCATGGTGACAAATGCTTCATAATATGCTCACGTCAACTTTTAACAAGAATTGCATAAAACTTGCACATGTCATCCACATCATGATAATAACATCTAAAATGTTTAAAATTGTTGTTGCATTAAATTTCTAATGCACATGAGGATTTACCGGAATTGTTGTTTGATGTTTCCGTCCTCATTTAAGATGCCTAACTGTGTATTTTACTCATATTTCACCTCTTGTCATGTTTAATAACATTTAATTTTGTTGGGTACATAACCGGGAGTGAACTAAATATTGGAATGTGGTGTTTCGTCAATATGCAACTCGTTGCATATTGAGCTCCACTTAACTTGTAGTGTTGTTTGTGCACTTTGCCATGACATGGCTCTTTAAACCGGACATGCATCATACTTGATTGTGCATCATGCCATGTTTATGCTTGTTGGTTAGCCATGTTGTTTGCTCGTTTCCGATGTCGCTTCTTCTTGTTAGTTCCGGTAACATCGCGTTTGTGAGGATCCGTTCGACTACGTCTGGTTGTCTTCTTCATGGACTCGTTTTTCTTCCTTGTGGGATCTCAAGAAAGATGACCATGCCCTCAAAATCACTTCTATCTTTGCTTGCTAGTTGTTCGTTCTATCGTTATGTCGTGCTACCTACCACTTGTTATATCATGCCTCCCATATTGCCATGTCAAGCCTCTGATCCACCATCCTAGCAAATCATTGTTTGGCTATGTTATCGCTTTTGCTCAGCCCCTCTTATAGCGTTGCTAGTTACAGGCGAATTTGAAGTTTGTTCCATGTTGGATCATGGACATGCTGGGATATCATAATATCTCTTATTTTAATTAATGCATCTATATACTTGATAAATGGTGGAAGGCTCGGCCTTATGCCTGGTGTTTTATTCCACTCTTGCCGCCCTAGTTTCCGTCATACCGGTGTTATGTTCCTTTATTTTGCGTTCCTTATGCTGTTGGGGATTTATGGGACCCCCTTGAAAGTTTGCCTTGAATAAAACTCCTCCTGCAACGCCCAACCTTGGTTTTTTACATTTGCCGCCTAAGCCTTTTTCTCTTGGGTTCTGCAGACTCAAGAGTCATCTTTTATTTTAACCCCTGGGCCAGTGCTCCTCTGAGTGTTGGTCCACAATAGAGCCACTTGCGGTGCCGCCCCTAGGCAACTTGGGGTATCTTCGGTTGCCGTACATAGTTTTCATCCGGTGTGCCCTAAGAACGAGATACGTGCGACTGCTATCGGGATTTGTCGGCACATAGGGAAGCTTTGCTGGTCTTGTTTTGCCATTGTCGAAAAGTCTTGTAACCGAGATTCCGAGCCTGATCGGGTCTTCCTGGGAGAAGGAATATCCTTCGTTGACCATGAGAGCTTGTGATGGGCTAAGTTGGGACACCCCTACAGGGTATAAACTTTCGAGAGCCGTGCCCGTGGTTATGTGGCAGATGGGAATTTGTTAATATCCGGTTGTAGAGAACTTGACACTTAATTAAAATGCATCAACCGCGTGTGTAGCCATGATGGTCTCTTTTCGGCGGAGTCCGGGAAGTGAACACAGTCTTTTGTTATGCTTGAACGTAAGTAGCTTCAGGATCACTTTTTCATCACTTCTAGATTCTCGACTATTGCGTTGCTTCTCTTCTCACTCTTATTTGCGTATGTTAGCCAACATATATGCTTAGTGCTTGTTGCTGCTCCACCTCATTACCTTATCCTACCCATAAGCTTAAATAGTCTTGATCTCATGGGTGTGAGATTGCTGAGTCCTCGTGACTCATGGATACTTCCAAACAGTTGCAGGTGTCGATGATACTAGTGTAGTTGACGCAACCAAGCTCAAGTGGGAGCTCCCAAAAGATCTTGATCGTTGTTATGCGTCTCTTTCGGTTGATCAGTAGTGGAGCCCAGTTGGGACAATCGGGGATCTAGCATTTGGGGTTGTCTTCTTTTATTTTGATTCCGTAGTCGGACCTTGATTGTACTCTCAATGATGTATGTTTAACTTGTTATTTGTGTGAAGTGGCGATTGTAAGACAACTCTTTATCCCTTTCTTATTCAATACATGGGATTGTGTGAAGATTACCCCGCTTGCGACAAAACCACAATGCGGTTATGCCTCTAAGTCGCATCGTGTGTGTTACATTGTGCTACCAACGCCGCACTGACACTACTAGGAAAAGGCCTACTAGTGGTGCACCTATTTTTGCTACTAATGGCGCACTACAGGTGCACCACTAGTACCACGCCATTAGTATTTTTTACTAATGGCGCACCACAGGTGCGCCATTAGTATCCCACAGGTGCGCCATGTGGTGCGCCATTAGTAACAATTTTTTAAAAAAAATCAGAAATTTTTTATTATTTTTTTCAATTTTTTTTTAAAAATACATTTTTTTCGTTTTTTCTTAATCTCGGGTCACTATGGCTTAATCTCGAGTCAATATGCTTAATCTTAGGTCAAATCGCACTCTGTGGTCAAACTTCCCAGAAGGTCACCCATCCTCACACTACTCCAGCCCAAGCACGCTAAACTTCGCAATTCTATCCAACCCCAGCAACAACTCACTTCACAGGCACTTGTTGATATATCTATCTTATCAATCCTATTAAACCTTGTTGATGTCTAGGACTTTGTTCATGTTCATGAGTATGATGAAATTTTGAAAAAATATTTCCAACTTCCCGGTCATATTACGTATCATATTTTAAAAAAAATCCGATTTTTTTTGAAACCATTTTTTCTGTTACTAGTGGCGCACCTAGCAAATGGTGCGCCACTAGTAAGTTTGATTTTTTTCATTCCCCCCTCTAGATCTTAAAAGCACCGTATCTTTTGTTCTATTAGGTTTTTGGGGATTTTGAAGATGTTGAACAAACGTTCCCCCGGTTCAATTCGGATGTAACTTTTCGAGTAGATGATTTTTCATATAAAAAACTTTTTAATCCGAGTTCGTATGCAAAAGTTATGCCCATTTTACTAAATTCTAGGGAAATTTTGCAAATAAAGTCGAAATTCATATTTGTAAATTTTCCCAACAACTAGACCACATATCACATGGGAAACTTTTTTTAAATTTTTTTTTGACATTTCCATCATTTTCTTTTATTTTCTTAAAAACTGAAAAGGCGGTCCACGGGAGGGGGGGAGTGCATTTAGCACCAGGGTTACTAATGGCGCACCACACATCAGGTGTGCCATTAGTAACCCTGGTGCTAAATATATTACTAATGGCGCACCTGGTGTGTGATGCGCCATTAGTATTTTTTTGAAAAAATAAATAATTTTTTTTGTTAGTAATGGTGCACCACATACACGGTGCGCCATTAGTGTCCATATCATCTATAGCCCTTTTCCTAGTAGTGTGACAACTTGGTTGGTTGCCGCCAAGTATAGCAACAATGGTTCTTGGGGTTTGGGTGCATCCAAGGTAGCCACAGACGATAGGTAGAATTTCAACTCCTGCAGAGGTGCATCTGCTTCCGGGGTCCTGGCTTCTTCAAAATTTTAAAGAATGGCAGGGCACACTCGGCAGACATGGAGATGAATATGCTCAGTGCGGCCACACATCCTGTTAAGAGCCTCACATCCTTAACTGTCCTTGGCGGCTGGATCTCCTCAATGGCTTTGATCTTGTCGGGGTTAGCTTCGATCCCCGATGGGACACGAAGAAACCAAGTAGCTTGCCAGAGGGAACACCAAACACACATTTCTCCGGATTAAGCTTCAAATTGATCTTGCACAGATTAGCAAATGTCTCCTCCAAATCATGGATAAGGGTGGCATTATCTTTGGTTTTGACCATGATATCATCCATATAGGCTTCTATATTTTTGTGTAACTATGGCTCAAAACCAATCTGGACTGCCCCTACAAAAGTGGACCCGACACTCTTTAATCCAAATGGCATGCGGCCAAAGCAGTATGTGCCACATGGAGTGATGAATGATGTCTTCTCTTCATCTTCCTTGGTCATGAAGATCTTACGATACCCGGAGTACGTGTCCAGAAAGGAGAGCAAATCACAACCTGAAGTGGAATCCACAATCTGGTCGATGCGCGGCAAGGGAAATGGGTCCTTCGGGCGAGTCTTATTAAGATCTGTGAAATCAATGCAAAGCCTCCATTTCCCATTAGCCTTCCGGACTACCACTGGATTTGCTAACCACGTAGGATGTAGTACTCCTTTGACCAAACCATCTGCCTCCAGTTTCTTTATCTCGTCGGCAATGAACTGCTGCCTCTCCAAGGCCTGCTTTCGGAATTTTTGCTTGACATGTCGGGCATGTGGGCAGACAGCAAGGTGGTGCTCGATTACCTCCTTGGGCACAATGGGGATATCAGATGGTTGCTAGGCAAATACATCAATATTCGCCCGCAGGAAGGCAACAAGCGCGCTTTCCTATTTGTCATCGAGGGCGGCGCTAATAGTGAAAGTACCATCTACGCCAGCCAGCCCTGCCGGGACCATCTTCACTTGGGGTGTAGCAACCTTGGATCTCTTGCTGTTGCAACACTCTAGCACATCGTCAACATGTGTCGTGCACTCAGAGGGGGCATGCTTCCCGGACTCCTTACCGGAGGTCCTACAATCCCTCTTCTTTCCTTTACTTTCCTTGGCAGGAACTGCTGCTGCTGCTCCCTCTGCTATGACTGCATCCCGATACATCTTGTACACACAAATAATTGCATGCTTCTCATCTGATGGGATAGTAATGACTCCCAGTGGCCCAGGCATCTTTAACGAGTTGTAAGCATAGTGGGATGCCGCCATGAGCTTGGCCAGGGCTGGGTATCCAGGAATCCCATCGTTCTCAGTCAGATGAGATCAACCACATCAAACACAATCTTCTCAGTCCGATGGTTCAGTTCTCCCCCAAACGTCACCAATAACGTAATATTTCCTTTAGGATGGCCCCTGTCGGGATTACTCCTTGAAATGTGTCGGTAACCTTTAGCTCTTCTTCTCATATTGGAAGCTTGATGATGACTGTCAGGGAAATCAGATTCAACCCAGCCCCGCCATCCAATAGCATCTTTGTGACCTTGAGGTTGCGAATTGTTGGGGAAATAACAACGACAAACATCCTACCGCGGTGTTGCGGCTAGGGTGATCCTCATCGTCAAAGATGATGGGTGTGGGGGAAACTTTGATCGGCTTCTGGGCCTCTGGCACTGGCTCCACAACATTGACCTCTCATGGCCATCACTTGATCTGGCGGTGAGAGGCATGTAAGGATGCACCCCCATCAATGCATAGAGCGTTAGTGGCCTTCTGAAACTCCTGCTCATTGGTTTCCTCTTCATCCCCTCGATCACTCACATCGTCACAAATTTCCTTTTCTTGACTCCCGGCGGGCTTTCCCTGTTTCCGAAAGGGTTTGCTGGGGCAATTTGCTTCACCACCTTGGGCCTTACCACTAGCGGCATTCTGACCTTTTTCCTGGTCACACTTATCATATTCTTCCCTTTGTTTCTTAACAAGCTGCTCAACCTGGTAACACTCCTGAAGGTTGTGGCACTTGGTCCGATGGATCTTGCAGTTTGACCCATCAACTTTCCCAGCTTTCTCGACGGCATCGGCTTCCCGACAGGCAGTGCAAGCGGCAGCTTCCTTGCCGGGGGCCCCAGCCTTGGCCTTCCTGCTGGTAATAGGTGTGCCTGCACCTTCCACAATCATCACTGCCTTATCTCTTGGCTTCTTACTGCGGTTCTTGCCCTTTCTCTGACTGGTTGATTCATCCTCATCCTTGATTCATCCTCATCCTCAAAATCAACATTGGTGCACTCTTCCTCTCGGGCAACTTGCTTCATTCCTCCATCCGAGCACACTTATCCACCAGTGTATATAGCTCCTTCACAGTCTTGGGCAACCGCACATTCATCTTGGAACGAATGTGACGGTTGTGCATGTTGGACTGGAAAGCTGCTATAACGGCTGCCGGATGGATATTTGGAATATTTCTATGAAGTTTACTGAATCTCTGCAAATACTTACGGAGAGTTCCTCCTTCCTTCTGCTGGAGAAGTTGCAGGTCACTGGGCCTGTTGGGCTCATGGTGGCCACCGGTGAAGGCACCGATGAATTCATGGCATAGGTCTGCCCATGACGAAATGGAGTTCTCTGGCAGGTGCATCAGCCAAGACCTCACGTTGGACTTCAGGGAAAAAGGGAAGTAGTTGGCAAACACCTTCTCATCTCTTCCCCCGATAGCCTGAACTACGATGGTGTAGATGCTTAGGAACTTTGCCGGATTCAGCCTCCCATCGTACTTCTCAGGTTTCTCTGGCTTGAACTTACAAACGGATGGCCAACGGAGTTGCCGCAGTTCTCGTGTAAAGGCAGGGCAGCCGACCTCGAAAGGCAGGCACCCGCCAATGCCGAGCGCATGCTCGTCGATGTTGAGGCCGTCGCACCCGTCGGTCGGGCGGAGATCATCGTGGTGTTGATCAACGATGACGCGCGCGTCTCCCTACCGCCTATCCTCTGGGCCTCAATGCTGGCTTGGAGACGCTCGATGGAAAGAAGAGGCCATCGAGACATCATCGAAATCTTCATTCTGCTACGTCCACGCCGGCTAATGTGGTGGGGACTGTACCATGGGGATGGCCCTCTCAGTACGGCCAGCAGTACGGGCGGTTGTTGTCGCTTGGGGAGGTTGCGGCGAGCCAGCTCACCGTGAGCCCCCAGCTTCGGCGAAACCGAGCAGGCTTTGGATGGTGGCAATCCATTCATCCATCGAATCAGCTGCTGGTGAAAACCTCAGCAGCAGCTAGGCTCGCGCCATAGCCTCCGTGGTTGTGCTTGGCATAGATGTTGATGAGGTCGACCGCACAGTCGCCTGGCTCCTGACGGTGCCAGCGGGAGTGGTGTCGTGCCCACGCTATTGTGGGATGACCACATGGGCAACGGGGCTGCGCGGCGTTGGCGCTCGAGGGTCAGCAGCTCCGTTGAGCACAGCGGTCTGGTTGGCTCGTTCGGGAGGATGCGCATGCACCGCGGTCGCTCCCATGGTGGGGCGGCTGGAGGGCAATGGCTTACCCTGGACCAAGCGTCGTTGTTGCAGCTGTGCCCATTGGTGAGAGGAGGGGTGCGGATAGAGTGACCCCCTTGTCTGCACCTTGCAGAGCATGACCATCGACGCGCTGCTGATGCTGTTCTCCTCCGATATATCCTACCCCTGTGTCGGCCACGGGGGAAGTGGTGATCACGCCACCTACTCCAATCACGTCCCTAGCAGCATTCACATCCTCGCGTGCCTCCGCATCCTCCACGGCATTAGAGGACGCGGGCTGTGGAGCCTTCGAGGTGGATGGATGGGCCTAAGCACTAGACTTCTTCTTGGGCGCCATGGTCGATGGCGTCCTCGAAGATGAAGATGGTGATGAAGATGACACACTGCGCACGCTTTAAGGTTTGCGCATCCGAGTCCCCGACCTAGTGCGCTAAGGATGTCATGGGATATCTGCGGCCACCTTTGGGACAGGAAGGACCTTTGCTGGTTCGGCAAGGAGACATTGCATTGCACAAAGAGCAGACCAGCGTACGGCAGCACGGTAGAGAGCACACAAGAAATTTACCCAGGTGTGGGACGTCGTGAGGCGTAAAACCCTCTTCGTGCTTTGGTGGATTGATGGTGGAATGGAAGTGGTGAAGCATAGTACACTTCCCCGGTAGGGGTTTCCTTAGGGCAGTTGCGACTACGCACGTATGGGGGAGTGGGTTCATCGACTTTACAACCCTTTCTACGGTTGCCATGGGCCTCCTTTTATTGATTAAGGGGTCACCACAATTGCAAAGTAGTCATTATGCTTTGATATGATAGCAAACAGTGCTATCATACCTAACTCTGCAGGCTGACAGGGCGCATTAAATGCACTGCAGGACGGGCAAAGTAGTCATTATGCACTGATATGATAGAAAACAGTGCTATCATACCTAACTCTGCACCTGTTCTCTTGACACGTCGCAGGACGGGTGTCGTCTGTGGGTTTCTTCTGTAGGAAATGGCTGCGAGTTAATCATCTTGCGGCTTGACACTGCATTGATCAACGATGTGGGTCGTGCTGGAGTGGTTGGTGAGGTGGTTTTGGTTCCACAAGCCCAGGTAGGCCCTGCCGGGGTGTCTTGGTCATCTACTTTTGGGGCTGGCCTTGCCCCTTGATGGGCTTGCCTGTCCAACAAGGGATGCCCTTCTCTTGGGGATATCTTGCTTCTCTGGCTTGGCCTTAATATCTCTGAGCTGTATGCTGGTTCTTCGAATCTCTTGCTTTCTTGTATCCTGGCTTGGGTTGGCGCACCAACCTTGCTCTTATGTCTGTGCACAGTCTGGGCAACAAACCGTGGGTTTGTTGCACCAACACCACCCGAATCCAAAATCTGCGAGATGGAAATTACTGCCTATCCCTGACATGCAAAGCCTATCTGCTCGATTTCTATAGGTTTCGATAGGGGTAGGCTTGTAATTTCACTCAAATGTGACACAATCGCTTCTACCTCTAACCTCCCCGGATTCATACACGGTGGGCACCAAAACACAGTTTCTCCTCGGGCGAAATTGCCTCTGACCGCCCTCCATGATTCATACACGGTGGGCACCAAAACAAACTCTCTTCGGCCAAAATCTCCGTCGGCAAATATTCAATATATGCGAGATTACCATCCTATCCCCAACCGACTAATATTGTTGTGATGTAGGCAATTTTAAACGGGGGCTAAGTTTGTAAATTTCCTTGCATCTGAGAGAAGCGTGCCCTAAAGATATGGTTCCCCCCTTCCTCTCTCCCCCCATTTCCCCGTTCGTACTCCATGGGCACTAAAACACCCTGTCTACTTCAGTCTCCTCCGTCTGCCACCCCATCCCCCGCCATCCTCCTCCACCATGACAGAGCTGATACCCCGACACCGTCGTCCATTACAAGAGATCGACCTCTCTAATCCATGGCTTTGGACCAAGATCCTTGCATCGCATCCTCTCGCTTCATCTGCACCGTCGTCCTCCTTGCCGAGGCTGCTCGAATGACCGTCTCGTCCACCGTGTTGGGATATTTCCCTCACCGCCACCGTCTGCCTCCTAGATCTTCTTCCACACTGCCAACAACCATCGCTACCGCAGCACCCTCAATGCCTCAGCATATGCTGACATGGCGCCACATTAGAGGCGGTACTCTTTCGTATCTGCTCAAGTTATTTATCTCAGCAAGAAAATAGATCACCACTACTTTATGGTGATTTCTTGTCCTTCACTTAGAATCTTACTCGTTAGTTGAAAGCAAACATTGGTTGCAAAGTTGCCTTTGTCTTGTTTGCACGTTCAGATTCGCCAAGGCACGCGCACCACTATACTCACAATGCTTATAGTTTTCCCCTTTTATATTTCCACATTATCTTAAATGTCAGTCGAATGAATTTCAAATTGGGGTTAGTCTATTTTTCGGAGTTCGCCAGAGGGAAGGGAGGGGCTCGCCGGAGGGCTGCCCCATTATCTATCTTAGTGTTTCAGGTAGGGACAATAGTTGTGGGGGGCTGTCGTCGGGCTATGGTGGGGCCTCGCCTAAGGCGAAACACGATGTGGGTGGGGCGGTGGGTTAGCTAGAGGGATAGTCGGTGCAGTGAAAGATCGGAGGTGGTGGGCGGCTCAGTCGAGGGCGGGGGGCGGTGGTTCGGCCGGCGACCCGTGCGGTGGTCTTTAGGGGAAGAATATGAGGCGAGGAAGAAGAAGGGTTAGGAGATGTAGGTTCTTCATCCAACCGCCTTAAATGGCCGACTGACCCAAATGACGAAAGTCAGGGGACTTGCAAGTATACATTCCCATATAGTCAATACCATTATCGTAGGTGATTCGAGATGTACGTGCAAGGAGTGCTCCTCAACCCATCAAGCTATACAACATTCCACTCATAATTCCAAATTTAGTTGCTCAAATACGAATCTGATATGATGCTGACATGTACTAAAACAGAGAATGTTTAATTGGTCAGCTATTGTTCCTACAGTACTTTCGAAAAGCATATGCGCCACATATCAAGGGACAGCAGGGAGTTGTGTTCCTTATGCGCTCCGGTTCATCTTGTGGGGCCAACCAACATTTTATTATCCAAAATCAGCTTGCTCTTCTTTAGCATGCCCCTCTTCTGTTCTTCTTTTGTAAGTACTCTCTCCGTACCTAAATATAAGTCTTTGTAGAGATTCCTCCATGGACTACATACGGCGCAAAATGTGTGAATCTACACTCTAAAATGTATCTATATACATCCGTATGTGATCCATAGTGGAATCTCTACAACGATTTGTATTTAGTTACAAAGGGGTATAATAGTTGTACAGTATGTTCTTTGTAGTGAACAGGAGCGGGGACATTAGAAGTGTACAGGTCTATTCGGTCGCTTGTCATGAACGCTTTCAACTCTTCATGCCGATCTTCATGTCGATTGTCATGGAAGGTTTCAACTCTTCGTATTCGATCATATGTGTCACCTTTGAGAGTTACACTGATACTAACAGTAATGTGCCTTCAGTTGTAGAGAGATGGTAAGACTTTCTAGTCTTATCGGCAATACTAGCACATTTATTCCAGCAAGTTCCACTGTCCTGATTTTACTCCTGATGCTTAGGGGTTTCCCATTATATCTACACTACAATCTGCATAGGTGATTGGTGTCCTACTAGCAGTTGTCCACCCTTTAAAGCTAAATAACACACCAATCATACGTCCAAAGGTTCTTCAAATATGAATGTGATATGATACTGACATTAGCTAACAGACACACATTTAATTGTTAAGCTAATGCTCGCACTTGAGTTTCCAAATGCATGTGGCCACATATAGAGAGCCATCATGGAATGGCATTTCTTTGGGCGCTCTGATTCATCGTGGGTGGGAAACCAACATTGTATATTAAGAATGGGAATATCAATCATATGCTTCCCCTTCTATTATGTAACATCTTCCTCTTCTATTCTTCTTTAGTAAGTACAGTATGTTCATTGTCAGGAAGGGGAGCAAGGACATCTGCAGTCAACAGCTCTATTGGGCCAGTTCTGCTACATGATTTTGCACTTCGAGTTGGTTTGCCATAATATCCCAGAAATGGTGGGAGCCGTGTGGTGTTTGATAGACTAGGCTGATAGTAACAGTTGTGCACCTTCAGATGAATAGAGCTAGCCTGGAGGTGATCTATAGGCTGCATATTAGTAGCGGCAAAACCCTGTATTTTCCAGCCAGTTCTGCTTTCTAGATTTATTTATGGTGTTATGGTGTACCCCTATTATCTACACTACGATCTGCCTAGTGGCTGTGCGCTCTCATTATCATGGTTTGGCAATAAACTTTTTGTATGGTATATTATGAACCTATCATCTGCCAACTATCCTTACATCTGGAGCTCCCAATAGGGAGCCTATTTTATTGTGTAGTTGTGCCAGATTATATTAGTCTACTCACCATATTACAACACACACGGGCTCTCTCTTCAGAATCCAGTGATAGCACAAAAGGGTTTACAGGGAGCCCCTAATATTACAATATCCTCTGCATTACAAAGATAATCTCACTACTATTTATGTTTTCATGCTTTTCAGATATTGTTTGTAATCACAATGAATATAAGAATGCGTGTGGAACAGTTCAATGGGTAAAAAACTTGGCATCAAGGGATTGATGTCCATTGTGGATGTAATGGAACCCACATGCTCATGACCTATAGATTCGTATTCAGAATATGATCCTAATGACTATTCTGAGCTCACGGAGTCAAAGGCAGATGGCATAGCATGTTCACCCAATAAGGTGCCTGTTCTAACTTGGCAAGGTTTTATTGGTTGCACATATCTTGCATAAGGTGTCTTGCATTTCTTTTGCTTCGCTGCACCGCCATCTTCTTAGTTTATGCACGATATATGTGAAGATGCCATGACCATCCATTATCAACACCTATTCCATTTGTCGTCATACCATGTTTTTTCAATCAAATGTTGTTCTTGTGTTTCAGACATCAAAAAGGAAGAGAGTGATTGCAGAACCTGAAGGAGTACAAGAAAATCCTTGAAAAAGGTGGTGCTACCAGAGAAATCACGTAGCACCCGACGTATATTGGCGATAGAACTAGTGCCGCAAAACCTAGGAGATCGCAACTATGTTGGTCGCTGCTTTGCTGTTTTGAGTACCTATTGTCCTATCATTGTCCTTACATTCATACCTGGTGGATTATGTGACATCATTCTGCATTATAGCTTGCTTATCCACTGTTCGCTCCAAATTATAAGATCTATATTAATGCTTAAATTAATGTAGAATAAACCCAATGCTTATGAAGAAATTTAGTTCTGCATTGTTCTTGTAAGTATTTGCTATCCTTCATCATTATACTTATATTGTCAGCTAGTTCTTCATGTACACTTTGCAGCTTATTTTCCCTTGCCCTCCATTTTCTACACATTAGATCTACATTTACTCTTGCCAAAATATTGAATAAAGCCAATGTTAATGAAGAAGTTTAGCTCTGCATTGCTCTTTTCAGTGCCTTTTGCCTGTATGATGTATTTACATTTCTACTCTACATCTTACAATAAATAATCACCATTTGTTCCTATATTTTCACATCTACATTTACTCCTAAAAAAATGTAGAAGAAAGGAAATGCTCTTGAGGAAGAGTGTGCGGTAAACTTCTTGAATTGCCCCCCCCCCTCATCAATATGGACAAGGTCTTTATAGAGCCGGTCTTCACAACTAATGTAAGTTTGTCCTCATCGAGCCTTCAAACTTTGTTGTGTATATTTGGATAGCTATGAGTGCAAATGTTGTTTATTTTTGTCGTCTACATCAAATTGCTTATTGAAAGTTTATAAAGAAGTACATAAACATAAGTTTGTCCTTCTCAATTTTAGTCTTTAGTTGCACAACCTAGTTCTTTATTAGTACCATGTAAATTAAACTAAACATAGCAAGTTATCTTCTTTAGCACTATGTGTATGCTCATGTTCTTGATCTGTAATCCAGTGGTGTGGTGAAACTACCAACTCAAGCAAAATATCATATCCTGCTATGTCTCAACTATGGAAAATGCCATATCATATTAATGTTATTTAAATCATGTCTCTTTATTTACCAATATGAAATGGTATAAATTGATAGTACACTCATAATTCATGCTTATATGTTGTTTAGAACTACACGTATGCTTGTGTTCTAGATCTGTAATCCAGTGGTCTGGTGAAGCTGTCCGCTCCTGCACAATGCCATTTCATGTCGTCTTAACTCTGAACAATGCCTATTATGTTAACGCTATTTTAAACCGTGTCTCTTTATTTATGACAAAGAAATGAGATGAATTGACAGCGCTGATGCTTATACGTGCAAAATCTATTATCTACCTTCTTGTTTCTCTTTCATGGTGACAATGATGATCTAGGACGAACTGCCACAATGATAGTGAGACGAACCCATAGTTTGTCCCTCTAACATATATTCAAGAGAAAAAGGCAACACATCTTGAGGGAAGGGATACAACCACAAATTCATGTCTTGATGTAGTGTCAACTTACTCAGTGACACAAGCTCGATGAAGTCGCCTCCTGAATCTGTTCGACTTCTTTAGTATGAAATTCAAGCAGAAAGACATGCTTCTGAAATCTGACTGGATCTCTAATCTCTATGTAAGATTAAGCATATAGGATGTCTATTGATGCAATGCAACTTAAGTTCGTGGACATATGCGTCAATGAAGCGCAGTCTCATCAGGTTGCTAAGCTGCTTGCGTTGTAGCTCATGGGCCAGGCTAACCTTTCTTGTACTGTGTTGAATTGCTGTCGGTTTTGTCTATTGTTTTGTTGGCATGTTTACTTCCACTGGTGGCGACTTGCCCAGTTTATGGAATATGCTATCTGGTTGCCCTTTATTATCATTGGCGGCGAACTTTGATGACGTGGGGATGTAATATGCTGTAATTTCTTTGTTGTATAGTCTAGGTTTATTCTTCGTCACGATGTTGTAACTTATTTGCTATTTATGCTGTCGTGCTCTAAGAAAAGTTCATAATCTTCGATCGTTGCGCAATGACCCAATAGGTTAGGTTTATAAAATAATAATTTCTGTACTAAAACTGGCCAGTCGCCAATCGCTAGTACGGGCGGAACCGTGGGCATACAATCATCTTGGGCCATTAGAAAGGTCTAGTTTTAATCTGGCCCACTATTAGTTTCGGGCCTTTAATAGGCTGAGTAAACCGCTTGCCTTAATTGGGCCAGAAAATTAAATAGTATTTTAAGAGGTTCAACACTAGATTGAGCCTTAATTGTGGCGAACAAATCACGGGCCGATAGCGTGCTGTAATATAAATCGTCCCATTATTGGCCCATTCGTGTGACAGGCCATTAATACGCTGAAATTTTTTTGGGCCTTGGGTGACCCAATTCCATGACAGGCGGGATGCAGGTCGGATGTATAACAGGCCAAAATTAGGCCCAACACCCTCAAGGGCCTTTAACGGGCCGATAGGCAGTTTGGGCTAGAATGCATCCATGAAGACTACAGACCGTTAAGAGGCCGAAAGTAACTACGGACCAGAATTAAGCCCAGGTGCAACTAGGTCCTTTAAATGGCCGAAAGTGAAAGCGGGCCAAAAGAGGCCCATATGTAGACAGGGCCTCTGACAGGCCGAAACTAATATTGGGTTGAACTGTTAATTGGGCCACTAAGAGGCCAATGACCAAATCAGGCCCCCAATGGGCCCGATGGCACAGTAGCTCTTAAAGGGTCGTATCTGTTATGGGCCGTAATTTTGCCCAAGAAATGGATGTTAGTTAACGGGCCAGAATAGGTATGGACAGTAATTTGGCCCAAACTATTGCAGGTTGCTAATGGGACAAATCTGATATGGCCCATAAACTAGCCCAGAATATTGCTGTCATTTAACGGAACGTATTTGATGTGAGCCATAATTTGGTCCAAAAAATGTTAGGTTGTTAACGGTTCGGCCCATTAGATCTGAGGAAAACTTGTGGGCTTGTTCCTGGGCCGTCTTTTAAAACCTATATGGGCCTCTATTGGGCCATCCCACATGTCAACATTTCATTGACGATCCTTGTCCAATGGACGGTTGACATATGTCCCAACACTGAGCCAACACGTGGATCATCGGCGAATGAGAATTTTACACATGGAAAATCACCATTGGTCCGGTCTGTTAACAGGTTATCGGATCTAAACCGGAACCCGATAGCTTAACGGTGACCCGTTATGGTGGATGCCATGTGTTGGTTATCCTTGAAAAAAGCACTTCTATGACGCATGACTTATGGTCATGGAAGTCGACACTTCTGTGATGATCATTTTGGTAATGTCATGGAACACTTCTACGACAGCACAAGTATGACTATCTTGATACTGTAATAAAATTGTCATGGATGTACATGCATGACAGAAAACATGACCTACAGTGACAAACACGTATCATCACAAAAGTGTATTTTTCTAGTGTTCATGCAAGCGTAGCCCCCTACCTGGCGTG
This sequence comes from Triticum aestivum, assembly GCF_018294505.1. Classification (NCBI taxonomy): domain Eukaryota; kingdom Viridiplantae; phylum Streptophyta; class Magnoliopsida; order Poales; family Poaceae; genus Triticum; species Triticum aestivum. The sequence continues at coordinate 287,034,792 of NC_057797.1, read as the reverse complement.
CCAAAGATGTCGTGGGAAATCACGGCCACCTATGGGTCATGAGCACCTTGTGATTTGCCAGGGGATGAGCACATTACACGCAGAGCGGTGAACGTTGTGCAGCACGACAGAGATCACACGGGAAATTTTACACAGGTTTGGGCCGCCGTGAGTCATAAAACCCTACTCCTGCTTTGGTGGATTAATGGTGGGTTGTGGTGGAAACGCGGTGCTCTAGCCCAACAGGGTTGCCTCGGGGCGATTGCAGCTACGCGCGTATCAGTGTACAAGGATCTGAATCCTTTCTATGGTCGCCACATGCCTCCTTTTATAGATCAAGGGGTCACCACAATGGAAAATCAGGCATTATGCACTAATTAGATAGCAACCAGTACTATCATACCTAACTCTGTAGATAGGGCAGAGCACATTAAATGTGCCGCTTAGTGTCACATCCTGGCCTGCACGGCAAGCCTTGCCGGTCTGTTCAGCCACCTTCTCTCCTGCCTGCATGACACGTCTCTGGATGTGTGTCATCTGGAGGTGATTTCCATAGGAAGTGGCTGCCATGTGGCAAAAGACAGCCACTTAGTCACTTGGTGGCTTGACACCGCACCGATCGATGACTTGTGTCGGTGTGAGGTGGAACGGTGAAGCCTGGGCGGGGTAGTTTGCCTTTGTAGGGCCCGGCAGGCCTGCGGGGATGGTCTTGAGGATTGTCTTCGGGGTAACCATGAGGCTCGCCTGCCCGGCAAGGGACGTTTTCCCTTAGTGGTATCTTGTTCTTTTGGCTTCACTTGGTCATCTTGATCCGCTCTTTGACACCTCAAAGAGCTATCTCTTCAGCTTGGTCTGGTCTTGGACATTGCAATCCTGCTCTTAGGCCTATGCACAGTCTGGGCAACAGATGCAGGGTTTATTGCACCGACACTGCAGCAGGTCCGTTGGCCATCTGCCTGAGCATTCAAGCCTGAACTGCAGGAAAAATACGGCGGAAAATAAGTTTTTGGGCATATACACGATTGCCATTCAAGCTGCCAGGGGTAGAGATGAGAAGGTACTCGCCTTCCCTTTTGGTGCTCAAGCCAAATGTGAGATCATGGTTGATGCACCTGCCAGAAAACTCCATTTCATCATGGGCTGACTTGTGCAATGAGTTTGTTGGTGCCTTCATAGGTGGCGACCAAGAGCCTGGACAACCAAGTGACTTGCAAGTCCTTCCCTAGAAGGAAGGGGAAGATTTGCCTAAATATATACAGAGGATCAGTCGAGTAAACCGTAACATCCCAGAGAAACACCCAGCAGCCATGATTGTCGTGTTCCATTCGAACATCCACAATAGGAGGATGCGAGCCAAAATGAATGTCCTGCTGCAAGACCGTCAACGAGTTGTATACCCTGGCAGATAAGTATGCTCGGGCTGAAGAAGGAAGGCGACTACCCGAAGAGGAGGCTGGTGTGGAGATTGATTCAGATGATGACGACTGGGCCGCCAACCCGAAGAGGAGAAGCAAGAGGCGCAATAGGGCATGCAAAGAGAAGAGAGTATTGGACGTTGAGAGCTTTGGTGATCTTAGTGCTAGCAAGAAGGCCAAAACTGAGGCCCCGGCAAGGGGGTTGTCATGTGCGTTGATTGCCAGGAGGCTGTGGTAGCTGAGAAAGCCGGGAAATCCGATGAGCCATACTGCAAAATCCACAACACCAAAGGCCATGGTCTCCAAGAGTGCCACCAAGTTGAGGAGTTTGTTAATAAACAAAAGGATGAATACGATAAGCATGACAAGGAGAGAGGCTAGGAGGGTGCTGGCAAGCAAGGCCCTGGTTGCACTGCAACTGACCCCGGCGGCTTGAACGAATCAAGTGGTTAGAGCAGCACTGGTGGCACAGCAACTGACCCCTCCTAAGATGGAGCCGAAGCACCCGCGACAGGACTTGAGACAAACCAGGAGAGCGCTAGGAAAGCCAGTGAAGGTAATCCCAAGAACATGGCAAAGAAGAAAATGGTGTAGCGGCCAGTGTACTTTGTCAGCTCCCTGTTACAAGGGGCCAGGTCTAGGTAATCTGGAGTACAAAAGCTGATCTTAGGCCTTCTCACGGCCTCAAGGAAGTTGTGCCACTACTTCCAAGCCCACGAGATCATAGTTGTGGCTTGTTTTCCACTGCAACGCATATTGAGGAACCTCGAAGCGACAAGCAGACAAATTGAGTGGGCACTAGAGTTTCCATGCTTTTGCTTAAAATATGAGAGCACCTCAACTATTCAGAGCAGGGCATTGGCGGAGTTCATTGCAGAATGAACACCCACACCAAACAAAGAAGTACTAGAGACAGTTCTCCCAGCAAAGAAGCGCAACAAGAGTGGATCATGTATTTTGATGGTGCTTTCTCGCTGTAGGGCGCCGGAGACGGCGTGCTTCTTGTCGCGCCCACCGGAGACCATCTCAAGTATGTGGTTCAAATGCACTTTCCCCGGGAAAAGGCCACAAACAACACTACTGAGTATGAGGGGCTCCTTGTCGGACTCAGAATCAAAGTGGAGTTGGGAATCAAGAAACTGATTATACGTGGAGACTCTCAACTCGTGGTGAGGAAAGTCAACAGATATTATTGGAGCCCGTTCATGGAGGCTTATGTGGAGGAGGTGAGAAAGCTGGAAGAGCACTTTGATGGATTACAAGCAGAGCACGTGCCACGTGCAGAAAATAGCATCACTGATCACTTGTCAAAGTGCGCCGCACAAAAGCTCCCTGTGGAACTAGGGACTTTTGTCCTCCATCTAACTCAGCCGCCAGTGTCCCCTTCAACAATGACCAGAAAAAGGAGAAAGTTGAACTCCGACAAGCATTTCTCGGCAGTACTTCCTGAAACTGCTGATAGAGAGGCTGCAAGACACAACCTCGCTACGGTTGGTGAGTATCACACCCTCCTGCAGAACCATAGGTTCTTGCGGTCGAGGTGAGGGCTTCCACGAACTAGAAGGTGCCTTTAGTCCTTGTTGTCGAGCCACAGGCTCCAACTTGCGCCCAACACATAGTCCATTTCCTTCAAACAGGAGAGCTTCCCGAAGGGCAAGAACAAGCTAAAAAAGTAGCCTGATGGTCCAATATGCACCTGTTTGTTGATGACACACTATACAGAAAAAGGCCAAACAATGTGAAATTGAAGTGCATCTGCCGGGAAGATGGGCTGAAGCTGTTGCTAGAGATACACAGGGGTGTGTGTGGCTCTCACATTGGATCGAGAGACCTAGTTGGAGAGGCCTTCCAGGAAGGTTTCTATTGGCCCACAGCCCTCCAAGATGCAACTGAGCTAGTCACCAAGTGTGAAGCCTGCTAGTTCCTTTCCAAAATATTCATCAACCAGCTCAAGCTCTCCAGACGATCCCTTTGTCATAGCCACTCTTGGTCTAGTCCCCAAGAGCGAATTCTTGTACGTAGCAATCGACAAGTTCACAGACTGGCCTGAGGTGGAGCCAGTAAGGAAGGTGACCGCACAATCAGCTATCAAGTACTTGCCTACGACAAAATAGAGCAAGAGCAGCTATGACATGATGCTATCATGCTCCTCAAGGAAGATCATCTTCAGGCCGTTGTGCATGTTGCATGCTACCAACAAGCCCTGCACCGCTATCATAGCCGCAAGGTTTACGCCTGGAGCATTGAGGAAGGCGACCTTGTCCTTAGGTGTGTTCAGTCCGCCAAGGGTGCCAACAAATTGACGCCGAATTTGGAAGGCCTTTACCCGGTAGCGCAAGTCACCAGACCTGGCGTAGTCCGTCTAGAGACAGAAGATGACATCAAATTCAAAACTCATGGAATATTGAGCATCTTCATAAGTTCTACGCGTGAGCCGCGGATGCCGGGCTCAGTCCTCGGAAACCACCTTTTGTACAAGCATTGCCGATGTGCATGTAACCCTTTGTACAAAGCCAGGCGCAGATCCTATACGTGCGCCAATAAACTAGGCATTGCATCATACCCTCAATCTACATTTTCTTATGCATGTTTATGTTGCAGTGTCGTTGCCCTGAAGTGTTTAGAGATTTGGTAAAGTACTTCGTAGACCTGATGGTCCTTGTTACTTCACTCTTTCCTTCTCTCTTACCCTGAAAAACAGAAACCTTTTGTTCTAGGGTGCTCGGCCATCAAGAAGATAACAGAGATGGGTAAGAAGACAAGGACGACGACTATGCATCATACTCCAAGAGAGCAATACAATTCAGAAGATAAGTTCAAACTACGCGCTCCAAGTTTAGTGCTAGTTTCTTCTTCTTTAAGGGAATCCTCTCTATCCCTTGGGTTGTGTGCAATGGAACCCTTGTCGTGATGGAAACCCTTGTTGGGATGAGCCGCCCCATACTCCATGTCGCTCCATAGTTCTGGGAGGCCGCACCAAGACCGACAAGGGGCCTTGCCGGGGGACGCCAATAGCCTACTACCGGGGGCTCTCCCCTTGAGCGCTCGCCATTGGTGTTAGCCCTGCAAGTTACTCCATACAGCAAGGGTAGACATGCTGACACAATACCTAAAAGGGACAAAGAGACAGTACTTGAAGAAAGAGTTATAACATTCTTTCATTCATCGATACAGAATGGATGGTAGATTACATAATTTAAGAGAAAGTTTTGCAGATGCCTACATCTTTTAATTTAAAAAAAGACAAGTGCCTCGTAATGCCTTTCTTGTCCCTCTCCTCCTAGGAGCTCCAGTGGGAGGTGATGAGGGCAAATGGGGCGCCTAGGTAGAAGCCCAGCCTGACCTCATCAGGGCATACGGGACATAGCCTAACAAGCTTGGGAGGGTGACGCCCTAGATGGAAGGGTGAAGATGAAGGACGGAAGGAGTGGCTAGGCGATGCCGTGGTCACCACCGCCAGGACTACAGGAACGCAGTAGGAGGGGCACCCAGAGGGAAGCGGAAGCCAGAGTCCATGAGGAAGCTTGCTTGGGTCCAGCTGGAGGAGACAGAGACATCCACACCAAATGCCCTGGCAAATCGCTCTGCTGGGGAGAAGACCAGGTGCAAATGATGGTGCTGCCGGCGCCTCGTTGACGATCACGGTGCGTCCGGTGCTCAGCTATAGTCTGAGTCGTTGTCCTCCTGTTCGGCGTCGTCGTCTTAGTTGTTAGTGTCCTCTTTGTTGTTGTCGCTCGAGGAGGAGCTTTCATCGTCAGTCGAGATCTCCGCGCATCTAAGCGAGCACCCAAACACCCAAAGACCATGATGGAGAGCAGATCTGCCTCCATTAACTTAAAATTGAGAACATGCCCCTCCGCCAAGCTATGGGCATCTGCGAAGGTTTTCCATCCGTGACGGAGAATCATCACATGAGGTGCGGGGAACTCAATATCAACCCACATGTTCCCATTATAGCAACCCCTCATGTGCAACTTCAGCCCATATGGTTGTTCAACCTCCATTACCCTTACAAAAGGGGTGGGAAGCAAAAGGCGGCTGTGCTGGGGTTCATGCAGCCTAAGAATGAACTCCAGCACTGTATCTCCATCGTGGCCTTCCATTGGCACTGGAGCGGCTGGAGGAGGAGTAGCTAAGCCGCTGCCGCATACTGCTCGCCCCGAGCTCCCCATCAGCCAGGGCCACGTCCTGCGGCTCCACCTTTCGCATTGGATCCTGCCCGCACGTCCCCTGCCGTTGCAAGGATATGGTGTTGAGAGGAAGCCCTTGTCGCCGCCACTGGAGCTCAACCGCGCCTTCTTCCCCTCACCATGGTGGAAGAGGAGCACAAGAAGAATGAAGAGATGCACGGGTTAGCCCTTTTGTCCACCTCTGCACTCCCTTTTTATAGCGGAGCGTGGAAGGGGGCTGGCTCCCCACTACCCCATGGCAACCGCCCCGCTCCACCAATCCGGTCTGTTTGCCTCACTTGCGATGCCAGAATAGCCGACCGTTCTCATGCGCCTATCCACAATGCCGAGCTTTCTGCCATGGCACTCGTTCCCATGCCCTACGCTTCCGCCACCAAACCTGCGCAATGCATGCAGCGTACGTGGCGGAAACGACAACGGTAGTGGGATGAGTAAAATTGCAGTTACCTCCCCGAACCACGCATGCTCTACAATCAACTCCCCGTGAATGTGGGCGGCCCACGGACCATTACATGCGTAGCCCCACGTCGTTCAGCATGACTCGCGAGGAAATCGGGAACAGACTCTATTTCAAGTTAATGGAGAAGCAAAGAAGGTCTCAGAAACCTGGATCCGGGCATGTCTTGGTCAAGACGTCCACCTACGCGTTGTTATGGTGTACCCCAACGACGCCCAGCGGCACGTGTTGGCCAGGCCCGGGGGCTACAATCAGTGCATCAAATATTCGCGTTTGCTGACCGACCTACGTCCAGCACCAACATGTAATGCAAAATCAAGCCAGAGAAGCCGCTCTTCGTGAGATTAAGGAGCGCATCAAGAATACCAAGCCAACATACAAGACAAAGGTTTCAAGGGAAGTGTCCTTTGCTGGTCAGGCGAAGCTGGCAAGGGCAATGCATTAGGTAAGAGCATGATCAAGCCATGCCAACCACGTCTCTGGGATGGCCGGATACCAAAGTGGGCACCCCTCTAAGGAAGCCCGGCAAGCCCTGCCCTTGGCAGGTGTATGCCAGTTACCACTGCTCCATCGCACCATGACGCCAGTCAGTTATTGATGCAGTGTCAAGCCCCGCAGTCAACTAAGTGACTCTCACTAAGCACGTGGTTGTTTGTTGGAAGAAAGATCACACTCGTTTGACACCTGTCCAAGAACGTGTCAAGATGACAAGCAGAAGCTGGCTAAGTGGCAATATATGCTTGCCGGGGATGCATCCCCGCACGCTACCTAAGGAAGCATTTATGGCATTTTTTCCCTAAGAGATAGAGTTAGGTATGATAGCTGTCGGTGTCAAAACTGGCGGATCTCGGGTAGGGGGTCCCGAACTGTGCGTCTAAGGCTGAAGGTAATAGGAGGCGGGGGACACAATGTTTACCCAGGTTCAGGCCCTCTCGATGGAGGTAATACCCTACTTCCTGCTTGATTGATCTTGATGATATGAGTATTACAAGAGTTGATCTACCACGAGATCGTAGAGGCTAAACCGTAGAAGCTAGCCTATGATTATCATTGTGCTCGCCCTACGGACTAAACCCTCCGGTTTATATAGACACTGGAGGGGTCTAGGGTTACACAAAGTCAGTTACAGAGAAGGGGATCTACATATCCAAATCGCCAAGCTTGCCTTCCACTCAAAAGAGAGTCCCACCCAGACACGGGACAATGCCTTCAATCTTGTATCTTCATAGTCCAACAGTCCAGCCAAAGTATATAGTCCGGCTGTCTGAGGATCCCCTAATCCAGGACTCCCTCAGTAGCCCCTGAACCAGGCTTCAATGACGATGAGTCCGGCGCGTAGATTATCTTCGACATTGCAAGGCGGGTTCCTTCTCCGAATAGTCCATAGAAGATTTTAAACATAAGGATCGTGTCCGGCTCTGCGAAACAAATTCCACATACCACCGTAGAGATTGCAATATTCCACAAATCCAATCTGCTGACAACTTTTCATAACATGACATCACACCATGACCCGGTCTTTATTCAAACCGTTTTCCTCAACCAGCTGGTGCACATGTTGTGAGGCGGTTTCCTTGGCAGGTCTTGTCGAAGCAGAGATCGTGTCCCCTTATCACGGGATTCTCATCAATACGGGTATGGGTAACCCAACAGTGCCATCAATCGCGGCGCTTGGGGAATAAGCAATTTTATGGGGCAAGTGGGGAGGCGCACAGTTTCTACCGCCTTTATAAAGGGACAAGGATTCTTCTTTTTCACCTACGCCGTCTTCTTCCCCTACCCATCCATTCTCGCGCACTTGAGCTCCAGCGCCCAAGTTCTCATCTTCTCCGCAAAGCCATTCCAAACATGTCCGGAGCGGGAGGAAAGTGGATGGTCTCCTCCGTTACGGAGGAGGACATTCGAAGCTCCGGGAAGCCGAATACCTGGCCGTAGACATCGCGCACCGGCTCCCAGACGCGGGGCAGATCGTCCCTACTCCAGAATCCCATGAGAGGGTTGTATTCCTTACACACTTCATCCGCGGACTGGGATTTCCCCTCCACCCATTTGTCCGTGGGGTAATGTTCTACTACGGGCTGGACTTCCATGATCTGGCCCCCAATTTCATCCTCAACATCTTGGCGTTTGTCGTCGTGTGCGAGGCCTTCCTCCACATCAAGCCCCACTTCGGCCTGTGGCTGAAGACCTTCAATGTGAAACCGACGGTGGTGGTCGACCAGCAAGCGGAGTGCGGAGGCACCATGGTGGGCAAAATGCCCAATGTCACCGTGAAGGGGCGGCAATCGGGGTTTTTCTACATCACCGAGCTGCGCGGCACCAACTGGGTGGCGGCCCCCGAATTTCGATCTGGCATCCCCATGCGGCTCACCTCCTGGAAAGAGAAGGCCTTATCCTGGGGTTCATCGGTGGAGCTGACCGGACTCTAGAGCCGTGTTAAAAATATGATAAGCAAGAAAATCAAGCTTGTCAACGTGGTCCAGGTCATGCTCTTTCGCCGGATCCTTCCGTGTCAAAGACGGGCATTCAATATGTGGGAGTTCGACCCAGCCTAGCTCCAGACGCCGTGAGAGCTTTTCGACACGACGCACAAAGACGTCTGGAAGGTGTTGTTCAAGGCCGCCGAGGTACCTCCTCCGCCTACCGAGGATCGCAAACTCAGTGCAAAGCGCCCTGCCAATCCGGTAAGCTCTCTATATCTCACAAGATGTTCCTTTCTCCAGTATAATCATGTGAGGGATCTGAGCCTCCACACCATTTTAACAGGACTGGGTAGCGATAGCGAAGCGGATCGATTGTCCGGCGCCACTGCCCGAAGATCCAACAAAGGCTCTCTTAATGGAGATGTTGGTTCCGGCGCCCTATGAGGTGCCGGAGAAGAAGGCCAAGAAGAAGGCCGCGGGGACCAGGAAAGGTCTCCGGCACAAGGTTGTATCAGAATCATCGTCCGAAAACACCGAGGCGCACTCCTCCCACAAAAACGAGCAGGAGGAAGAGGAAAGTTCTCCCACCAACCGGGGGGACAAGAAAAGAAAGGCCTCCCCATCTGGGGAGGCTGAAGGGTCCAAGAAGGGAAGGACCCTCCTTCCGGACCACTCCACAACAGCCGCTTACAGCGAAGAGGAGTGGTTGCCCAGGGACAAGCCCCTGGCGAAGTCGTAAGTATCCAGATACTATAATAGTTCTAGCATGTTTTGTTTTATTGCTTCTTATCATGTGAAACATGATTGTGCAGTACATCCAAAGACCACATTGATGTATCCTCTTAGGATGGGTCTTTGGGCCAGTCGAAGATGAACAACGATTCACTGCTGACAGCCACCTCCCACCGGCCCACAGACGACATCGAGGTGTTGTCTCAGAGGGTACCAGACCAAGGGGAGATAATTCTGGAGGCGCCCCAAGGCAACATCCCAGATGTTGGGCGCATGGGGGGTAAGACACCCATGGTTTCTGATGACGGGGGCCGCAGCAAGTTTGGCCCCCAGCCGGATACTGCACCGGAACCTCCAGCGGTTCCGGATTCTGTCGGGCGACCCCTCCCTAAGGGGGGCGAGCCGTTTGTGCTGATGGCCTTTCTCCATCCAGAGGCATCGGGCAACTTGTTCGAAGCGCTTCGCGGCACTTCTATTGATGAAGAGCACCACACCATCATGAGTGCGGTGGTCGAGAAGGTTCGGTCCACCAAAAGCGGATTGACTGAAGCCTGTGCGAGCCTCCTAACAGGCTTTGAGGTAAGTAATCAAATTATGAGAAAATATCACAGCATAGACAGTAGCCCCTGATGCTCTGTTTGGTGTTCGCAAAGAAAGGCCGAACAGAGGATCAAATAACAATCACATGAGTCTAATTAGAATATGTCTATGTGAATAACCAGGGTTCGCTGTTGGCCGCAGCCTCTCGTACTGCGAAGGTTTCCAGACTGAAGCGGAACCTTGAGTGGTCCGAGGAAGAGCTCGGCCTTACCAAGAGGTAGCTCGAAGAGAATAAAGGTAAGTGATACCCCGTCTGTATATTCGTAAAGAAAAAAGTGGTTATTAGATCATAGGATCATCATGAATTTTTCTACGGGCCACGACCGAAGTGGAGGCCCTAAAGAAGGCGTTGTCCGAGGCCGAAGACAGAGAAGGCATGGAGCACCTCGAGCGCAAGAAGCAAGAGGCGAGGAAGGGAGCTCGACGGAAAAGTTTTTCTGGTCTTAATATGCTGGGACCGAACATCCGATGCCCTTGAGTGACCAGCTGAAGCAACTGGTCGAGCTTCACAAGGCGGCCGAACTGGCCATGAAGGGTCTCATAGCCCGGATGTGGCCTGGCGAGCCCCTGCTTGGTAGCTACTTCAGCCTGGTAAAGCGGCTTGTGAGTGCCTGCCCATGGTTTGAAGTCATAAAGCGGTCCGTCTACATTGAAGGTGCGCGCAGGGCCTTTGCCCGTGCTAAAGTGCACTGGGCGAAGATGGATGCCAAAAATCTGGTGAAGGAGGGGCCACCGGAGGGCAAGGAGCATCGCCACCCCGAAAAGTATTATGACAATGTCCTGAAGGGTGCCCGCCTTGTGGCGGAGGAATGTGCTAAGGATATAATATTTGAATGAAATGTACTCATGTGATCTTGTAACATGAAAACGAGTTCATGTGCGCTATATAATGCTTGTCGATTTAAAATATCACCTTCTACGCGGCCGTTTATAAAATCTGAGAGTTGGCCAGTCGTCGGCTTCTGCCCCCATGTAACTAGTACTGAGGTGTTCGGGATAAATCTTAAAAACTCTTTATCCAAAAAAAGTCTTTTAAGGAGGTGTTTAGAGTAGCGAACAAGGCAATCGGACTATACATCTTTATCACTCTCACTTAGCCATAGAAGTGTACAATTTTAAATTTTGGCGAAGTCCCTAGTATTCAGAAGGCCGAACTTGGGGCGCTATATACGCCTAAATTGGACAAGGCCGATTCCTCGCCCGAAGTGGAGAAAATCTTTAAGGATTTGTGACCTCTCGAACAGTGACCAGCTCTCGCCTCATCACGACAGTCAGTTTTCGGCTTTCTCTACTGAGGTGCTCGCCCGGAAGAACCGGGACACAATCGAAGTAGTTCTCCTAGTGCTACCTTAGCCGATATTGAGGAACGTAAGGTACCAAAACATGGGAGCCAGGCAAACCCAACTATTGACCCAAGACATGATTCAGAGCTGATGCATATAATGCTATAAGTTTGGGGTGCCGCACTATCGAAAGTTTTCGGAATTTTCTTGCCGTGTTATGGGGTACACTGAAGCCCCTGGCGCACTGGACGTACTAGAATGTACGGTTGCAATTTGTCGTAAATAAGCAGACAGGGAAAAAAAGGTATAGCGATCGTTATCAGAGACCACATGGGGATTCCCTTGTACGTCGAAGCTTGTTGCTTCCTTGGAGTTTCCTTCCCGTGATGTGTCCGATAATCAGGCTATCGGAGAGGGCCTTCAGAGAATAGGGTCCTGAAAGGAAGAAAATGGTAAAGATATACGGGTCCTGAGGGGGTTGAGCCGCATTGTGGGTCGTGCCATAGCCGTGCCTCCGCCTATGCTGATGGTATGTTGACTGCGTTATTTTGTACGCGCGGCACAAATTTTGCTGCTTGACTGGGACTAGGATGGAGGCCGAATTTCTAGGCCAGCTCTGAATGTGCCGGGCGATCCTGTTGCAGGGTACTCCGGACTCGCTTGAAGGTGTCCGGGGGCTTTATCGCCGAATTGGCGGTTTGCCTCAGAAGGCTTCTTTGTACTTCTGCTATGAGTGTCACAGTGTGCTCCTCCGTACGGAGCGAGCGTTCTATGTTTCCATTAACTGTTATAACCCCGCGAGGTTGTGGCATTTTGAGCTTGAGGTATGCATAATGCGGTACCACATTGAATCTGGCAAATGTGGTTCATTCGAGCAGTGTGTGATAGCCACTGCCGAAGGGGACGATATCAAAGATCAACTCCTCGCTTCGGAAGTTGTCCGAAGATCCGAAGACCACTTCCAGTGTGATTGAGCCCGTGCAATAGGCCTCTACACCTAGTATGACACCTTTAAAGGTGGTTTTTGTGGGTTTGATCCTCGAGGGGTCGATACCCATTTTGCGCACTATATCCTGATAGAGCAGGTTCACGCTGCTGCCACCGTCCATAAAAACTCGAGTGAGGTGAAATCCGTCAATGATGGGGTCAAGGACCAATGCGGCAGAACCGCCATGATGGATACTGGTAGGGTGGTCCCTGCGATCGAAAGTGATCGGACAAGAAGACCATGGGTTGAACTTTGGGGCGACTGGCTCCTTCGCATAGATGTCCCTTAGTGCACGCTTCCGTTCCCGCTTGGTAATGTGGGTTGCGTATATCATGTTCACCGTTTTCACTTGGGGAGGAAATTTCTTCTGTCCTCCTGTGTTCGGCGGCCGTAGCTCCTCCTCATCGTCGCTATGCAGCCCCTTTTCCTTGTTTTTGGCATTCAACTTGCCGGCCTGTTTGAATACCCATCATTCTCTGTTGGTGTGGTTGGCTGGTTTATCGAGGGTGCCGTGAATTTGACACGAGCGATCGAGTATGCGGTCGAAACTCGACGGGCCCGGATTGCTTCTTTTGAACGGCTTTTTCTGCTGACCGGACTTAAAGCCACTGAATCCGGCATTGACTATCGTGCCTTCGGCATTGTCGCCGTTGTTCCGGCGCTTGTGTCTGTTGCGACGTGGCTTGCCGTTGCTATGTCTGGCATATGAATTGTCGGGATTTCTTGATCTGTTGTTGCTGCGAGCCAGCAAGTTGTCCTCGCCCGCACAAAAGCGGGTCAAGAGTGTCGTGAGGGCTGCCATGGACTTTGGCTTCTCTTGGCCGACGTGTTGGGCGAGCCACTCATCGCGGATGTGATGCTTAAATGCCGCTAAGGCCTCGACATCCAGACAGTCAGCAATTTGGTTCTTTTTAGTTAGGAACCGAGTGTAGAATTTCCTTGCTGACACCCCGGACTGTTGGGTTATGTGACTCAAGTCATCAGCATCCGGTGGTCGCACATAAGTTCCCTGGAAGTTGTCAAGGAATGCGTCTTCCAAGTTCTCCCAACTGCCAATGGAGTTTGCCGGCAGGCTATTCATCCAATGCCAAGCCGGCCCTTTGAGTTTTAGTGGGAGGGACTTGATGGCATGTAGATCGTCACCGCGGGCCATGTGGATGTGGAGGAGGAAATCTTTAATCCATACCGCGGGGTCTGTTGTACCATCATATGATTCAATGTTCATGGGTTTAAACCCTTCTAGGTATTCATGATCCATTACTTCGTCGGTGAAGCATAGTGGGTGTGCGGCGCCTCTATGTCGGGCTATATGACGACGCAGTTCATACGAGTCTTGTCTGCTGTATTCGTCCCGGCCGGATTTGCTTTTAGTATATCCGGCGTGACGGTTGTCATCACGCGTTGTGGCGCGCCCCCGTGATCCGTAGATCGATCTTGTATGTCCTACTTTGTTTTCCAATACGCCTCGCAGGTCCTGCGTGGAACCCCGAGCCTTGGTGTTTTTGTTTGACTAGCGACTGGGTGGGGCTGGACTTCGAGCTTATACGCCGCTTTGTCTCGGCCACGAGGTGGCCGGTCAGCCGCATCATACGCTGGTCGAGGGTCGGGGGTCGAGGGTCGCTGTTCGCGCTACTTGTTTGCGTTGGAGTACAGGTTCTCCAATACCTGGCAGGTTCTCCAGGGATCTCACTGGAGCTATGATCCTGTGATGGTTCCTTCTCTGTGCGTGTCCATCGCCCGCGCCGATACCCATCGTGCGCTAGGGTTTTAGTTGTATTAGTGATGTTATATGTATGATACTATTCGGGATGTATTAGTGATAATATTCGACAATGTACGGACACATGAGATGATTTACTTTTTCTTATTGAATGCATGCTAATTTGAATCCTTATTTATTTTACGATTTGGTTTTGCTTATTGAATGCTCTTGTCAATATGAGTCCTATAAGATATTTTGAAATGTATATCTTGTGTTGCTCAAATAGGATATGTGCTTGCCCAAGTGGCCGGTCATGTTTGCAGGTTACACCTCTGAGTGGTGTATGTTTTGCCGGAGTGTTGATTCATTTCCGTTCCGGCAAATTTCAGACGCTCGATATGTCCTATTTTAGCAAAGGTCATGCCGGATTTTTCCGTGAGTTTGGGCATGACTTGTGCCAGAATATGTAGGAAATATCGAGTTCCCCAGATTTGTGTGTTGAGTATCCTGGTAGTTGTCTTCAATCGATTTTCAATTAATGTTTCAACTATGAACATAGGAAATGTCTGACGACGAAAAGGATTTCAGTATTTGCAAATACTGCAAAGACGAGCGCGGCCTGTGTGACGGAATCTTCCTAGATGATGATAGGCGCTTCAGCATCAAGCTGGACGAGAACTTCGAAGTGGATACAGTAAGTCACAACGACAAGTCTTTTTTCATAATTTAGCATGACATTTGCTTCATTTGCTTCAACTTATAATTTTTTTTACTATTCTACTAGCGTATCCCCTGCCATGCAAGAGTTTTTGTCTTGGATAAGATAGGTTTCAGTCGTACTATGGAGGTAAAGAGAGTTTACTTGAAGACCGAGCATGGTTGTATTTTCCATGCAAAATTATACAACACAGACGACTACACCAATTTTGGATGCAAAACTTGGCAAGCACTAGGCAAGACTTATGCATTTGATCCTCATATGGTTATCACCTTTGATATTCGTCTGGAAGATGATATTGAAGGTAATATCGACATATGGGTCGATGTGTAGATGCCTCCAGTTATACCATTATGTGAGTTTCTGAACCATATTTATGTCTTTGATATTGTTTATTCAAAAATAGTTGACAACTAATTTCTATTGTCAGCTTATTTCCGTTCAAGCAAACATGTCCAGCGCTTGGTAGGCAGGACCTACTACTATCCCGGGGCTGAACTAAACTGCGAGGAGATAAGTCATTATGTTTCATGGCTTGAAGATCTGTATAATGTCAAGACAAATTTTCTTCCTGCACTTAGAAATGTTAGTACTCAAAATGTGCGACCAATAGTGTTCATATTGGACTACGGTCACATCTATTTACGAAAGATGGTAAGATTTTAATATTGTCCTCAGTGCATCTTTTGCATACATTATTTTTTAAGCTAAACTTCATTGCTAAGTATGTTACTATACGATGTTCTTCAACAGGGACGCCCGATGAATGTTGTGCCTCATTAGATCGAGACTAAAGGTACCTTGAATATTGTTAGCTTACGGCCAAGATATCCTACTATGCACTTTAGTGCATTCATCATTTCTAATAGCGAGAAATGCTTAATAGTGAAAGACTGGAGCAAAATTTTGAACAATCACAGAGAAGTACTAGGGGGCAGCAATCAGAAGCGCATCCCACGATTAGGAGAAAGGTTCATCTGCATGCTTCAACTTGATGAAGGAGGAGTGCTACACAAGTTTTACGTTATTTTACCTGAGAGAAGAGTAGCAGGAGTGATTAGCTAGCTAGAAATGAGTTTGAAGATGATGATGTGCTAAACTATAACTATGATGATTAAATAGCTAGTGTTCATGGTAATGACTATGATGATTATTATTAGCTAGTGTTGGTGGTGATTAGATAGCTACCGCTGCTAGTGTTCGTGGTGATTAGATAGCTACCGCAGCTAGTGTTGGTGGTGATTAGCTAGCTAGAATGAGTTTAAAGATGATGATGTGCTACACTATGACTATGATGATTAAATTAATATTGTTGGTGGTAATGACTATGATGATGATTAAATAGCTTGTGCTAGCAGATTAGATTCAAGTGGAGGCAACATGTGTTGAACATCGAAAGTACTACTAGTCCAAACTAGATCAAGGTTGGATTAGTAGTATACTTTTGAAATGCACCATATATTGCCTCCACTTGAACCTAATCCACGTTAATTTGACACACTGTTATGGACATAATGACATAAACCTCATAATTAGTATTGTACCAAAATTTGTATAACGGCGTATAAATACACTTGAAAAAGAATACTAGTAGCGATGGATAGTAAACACGCTGCTACTAGCTAGATTAGCAGCAGCGCGGTAGTGGACAAGCGCTGCGGCTATGTGTCTTAGCAGTAGCACGTGTCGCACGCGCTACTGCTAAGTAATAGCTGTAGCGCCTTATTAGTAGAGCGGCTGCTGGCGCTACTAGAGGGCATTAAACATGCACTACTAATAGGGTTTTCCCTAGTAGTGCATAAATGTCATATACTTTGCTTATGTTCCTCCAAGATGGCATAATTACCTAAGTTAGCTCTAAAATGATCTATAATTACATTAGTTAGCTAAAAATGGCATAATTACTTAGGTTAGCACAAAAATGACCTATGCTTACCTTATTTTCCCCCAAATTGACAAAATAAGCTTAGTTAACTCAAAATGGTATAATTACCTATATTAGCTCTAAAGTGACACAAATAAGGAATAAGAAGAAGAAAAACAAGGAAGAGGAGAAAAAGTAAGGATAGAAGAAGAAAGAGAAGGAAAAGTAAGAATAAAAGAAGAAGAATGAGAAGGAAAACAGTAAAAACCTTCTTATTCTTCTAGTCTTCTTCTTCTAGTCTTCTTCCTCTTCCTCTTCCTCTTCTTCTTCTTCTTCTTCTTCTTCTTCTTTTTCTTCTTCTTCTAACTTGCTTACTCCCATTTTTGCAGATTTGATTCACTTCATGAAAGCTAGCATTGATGGATTACTAGTTTTAGTTTCGTCTTGATTTTGTCGTGATGAACAATGTATGTTGATGAACCCCATGGAACTATGTATGTATATATGTATGTTGATGAACTCGGTGAAACTATGTATGTATTGGACCTTTTAATACCCTATGTGTTCTATTGCATTGATGGACTACTGGATGTTGGATACATGGGCTATGTTTGAGGTTGAAACTATATATATCATATATGTCTTTTGAAAATGCAGGGATAAAACAGAAAATAGAAAAAACAGTACAATATAGGCACTATGTCGTCTACCACCGATGGCATAGGGCTCTTCACCATCTGCCATAGACGGCAAAGAGGCCATGTGGCAACAACCTGTGCAACCAGGG
Organism: Triticum aestivum; assembly: GCF_018294505.1. NCBI lineage: Eukaryota > Viridiplantae > Streptophyta > Magnoliopsida > Poales > Poaceae > Triticum > Triticum aestivum. The sequence goes on along the minus strand of NC_057797.1, from coordinate 287,017,654 downwards.
AGAGGAACCATTTGGTCACTTTGCCGTCTATGGTAGAGGACCAAGGCTAGAGAGGTTTGCCGTCTGTGAAAGATAGCAAAGAGCTGGGTGGAGTGACGCATCTTCTAACATCACAAGGCAGACGACAAAGGGAAGGCATGTTTGCCGTTAGCTGGCAGAAGGTAAAGCCTCTCGTTAGCCACCTAACGTGGCTAACGTCCATTTGTTGCCATCTACGTTCTTTGTCCTCTGCCACCGACGGCAAAGGTTCTTTGCCCTTCGCTGTGAGAAAGCAGACGACAAAGAAGCTATTTACCATTACTTAGTATGCCGGGCATGTTTGCCGTCCGCGGCTAACAGTAAAGACATTTGTCGTCTACCATGCAGACGACAAATCAGTTGATTCCTGTAGTGGAAGCCTCTAGTGAAACCTATGCCCCTAGTTCTATTTTCCATCATATATCTTCAGATCTATAAACCTAAAATTACCTTGCTGCAATTTATTTATATTTACTTTGTTTTGCCTTTTACTTATATTTTATGTCTATCTCTATTAGATCTCATTCTTGCAAGTGACCATGAAGGGATTGACAACCCCTTTTTTCTCGTTGAGTGCAATTGTTAGTTAGTTTGTGCAGGTGCATATATTGGGGACTTGCTTGTGCCTCCTACTGGATTGATACCTTGGTTCTTAACTGAGGGATATACTTATCTCTAATTTGCTGCATCACGCTTTCCTCTTCAAGGGAAAAATCAACGCAAGCTCAAGAAGTAGCAATGTCATCCCTACAATGGACGGAAAGAGCCTATGATATGTCGACTTGTGGCATGACCCAACATTGGCCCATTTAAGGTAAAAAGGCTGGCCCAGTCAAAGGACCACAATATGTTGTCAGACACTAGTGGCCCGTCCCGTTAACATCTTGCCATGTTTTAGATCAAATTACAGCCCATAATAGATCTGGCCCGTTCACAGCCTGTCGTATTTTGGGCAAAATTACGACCCATATCAGATGAGGCCTGTTAATAGCCCATTGTGCTTTTGGGCCTATTCTGAGTTGGGTTTGTATTTCGACTTGTTAAAGGCCCGTTTAACAGTTTGGTCGAATAATTGTTTCGGCCTCTTAGCGGCACTTGGTGCATTTGGGCCATTGTCAGACCGGTTTCTTTTTACGCCATTTAAATGCCCATGCTGCAACTGGGATATTTCTTGTCCAAAGTGACTTTCAGCCTCACAGCCCAAAGTGCCTATCGGCCTGTTAATGGCCCGTGACATAGTTGGGCTTTCTTACAACCCATAATTTTATTGGGCCAAACAAGGCCTTAGACAAATTTTGGCCTGTTAACGACTCATATGAATTGGCATGTGTTGGCCCATGATTTTTTCGGCTCCACTCAAGCTCAATCTAGTTTGCAGCGTGTTAAAATGCCATGGTATTCTCTAGCCCACCAGTCCCGAATTTTACTCGGCCTATTAAAGGCCGAAAACTACTTTACGTTTATGCCTGCTGATGGCCCAGGATGATTATAGGCACACGTTTCGGCCCATATATAGCGAGCTATGGGCCGGCCTGATAGACCGACAATGTTGAGCTCCTTTGAAGCTTCCGCCCTAAATTATAGCATACCGACTAAGAATAAACATAGACTATACAATAAAGAAATTACGGCATATTACATCCACTAGGCATCAAAGTTAGCCATCGGTGATAGTAAAGCGCAACTAGAATGCAAATTACATACATTGGGCATCAAAGTTCGCCACCAGTGCATATAAATGTGCCAACAAAAGAATATACAAAACCGACAGCACTTCAAAATATTTCAGAAGACATTAGCTCTACCCCAGAGGTGCAACACAAGTAGCAGAACAAACTAATGAGAACTCAGTTGTCTCAATGATAGATCCTCAAACTTTAGATGCTTAGCAAGAAAGCATGCACGACTGTCCTATAAGATCTTCGTTAGAGAATTGACATCAAGTCAGACCTTAGCTGAACCAAGCCTTCCTGCTTTAAGTTGAGACCGATGAAGTCAAACTGATTGAGGCAGCAACTTCACTGAGGTTGTCTCACAGCTGCTGGTGAGCAGCTTGAACTCACTGTCTTCATCAAGACATGTTCTTGCGGTCATCTCGCTCTCTTCAAGATGGTTTGGCTCACTATCTTCCCTAAAGTTCTGCCTGGCATAATAGATATGACTATGAAAGAGAAACAAGGAGACAGATAATAGGTTTCACAAATATATAAGCAATGATGGTCAGTGTGTTGACAATTTTGTCCCATTTTATATTGGAAATCCATATATATAATTTAAAATAGCATTAACATAATATGGCATTGTCCGCATCATCGGCAAATCAGTTAAGACAAAGCAGGAAATGAGATGATGTAGGCATGGGCAGCTTCACCACACCACCGGATTAGAGATCTAGAACACATGCATACATACAGAGATAAAGAAAGTAAATGGATATGTTCTGACTAATGTGGATGGTATGAATAAGGAACATGTTTTTACAACTACAATTTGAAACTGGAAATTGTTGCAAACATCCAATCTAATGCAAACACCAAAGTAAACACCAGTGGAGGAAATGATGTCTATCAAAATGTATACTAGAACAAAGTTTGAAGGCTTGAGAAGTATGGACTTACATTACATGGTAATACGGACTGGACAAAGCCCTTCTCCATGTTGATGGAAGGATAATTCAAGAAATTTCCAAAGAAACTTCTTCATAAGCGTTGCCTTTATTCTACATTTTGTAGAGAGTAAATATAGATATAATAATATTGTAAGAAATAGAGGATAATGAACCTCAGATGCAGTGTGATGATGCATAATCAAATAGCTATCAATTAAGTGTGGTGTTACAAGGCAAAAGGTACTGACAAGAGGAATGCAGACCTCAACGTGTGCAATGGCATTGGCTTTATTCAACATTTTGGTAAGAGTAGATGTAGATCTGATAATTTGGAGAAAATGGAGGGCAGAGCAGATAAGATGCAGAGTAATGCTAGATAATCAAATATCTCTTAATGCAAGTATAGTAATACTAACACCGTCCAGATTACTTATCACTCAAATGGGTGTATCTGACACTATTTAAGTTCTAAATACATAGAATTAAGCAACAATTAATTCGATCTGGAGGGAGTACATGATAACAGGTACTTACATGAGCAATCCATAACTTCATTACCATTGGGTTAATTCTAATTTATGTAAGAGTAAATATAGATCTTATAATTTCTAGCAAAGGGTGGATAAGGAAGCAAACATTTACAGTGATGTGCTACCTCTTAAGCAACGCGTTGTTTTTCCCTTGAAGAGGAAAGGGTGATGCAGCATAATAGCGTAAGTATTTCCCTTAGTTTTTGAGAACCAAGGTATCAATCCAGTAGGAGACTACACGCTAGTCCCTCTTACCTGCACAAAAAAATAAGAACCTCGCAACAAACGCGATAAAGGGGTTGTTAATCCCTTCACTATCACTTACAAGAGTGAGATCTGATAGAGATAATAATAATAAGATAAATATTTTAGGTATTTTTATGATATATATTGGAATATAATGATTGCAAAGTAAAAATAGATTGGAAACTTATATGATAAAAGATCGACCCGGGGGCCATAGGTTTCACTAGTGGCTTCTCTCAAGATAGCATAAGTATTACGGTGGGTGAACAAATTACTGTCGAGCAATTGATAGAAAAGTGCATAATTATGAGAATATCTAGGCATGATCATGTATATAGGCATCACGTCCACGACAAGTAGACCGAAATGATTCTGCATCTACTACTATTACTCCACACATCGATCGCTATCCAGCATGCATCTAGAGTATTAAGTTCATAAGAATAGAGTAACGCATTAAGCAAGATGACATGATTTAGAGGATAAACTCAAGCAATATGATATAAACCCCATCTTTTTATTCTCGATGGCAACAATACAATATGTGCCTTGCTGCCCCTATTGCCACAGGGAAAGGACACCGCAAGATTGAACCCAAAGCAAAGCACTTCTCCCATTGCAAGAAAGATCAATCTAGTAGGCCAAACCAAACTGATAATTCGAAGAGACTTGCAAAGATAACCAATCATACATAAAATATTTCAAAGAAGAAACAAATATTGTTCATAGATAAACTTGATCATAAACCCACAATTCATCGGATCTCGATAGACACTCCGCAAAAAGAGTTACATCAAATAGATATACAAGAAGATCGAGGAGAAAATTGTATTGAGATCCAAAGAGAGAGAAGAAGCCATCTAGCTAATAACTATGGACCCAAAGGTTTGTGGTAAACTACTCACACATCATCGGAGAGGCTATGGTGTTGATGTAGAAGCAATTTGTGATCGATGCCCCCTCTGGCGGAGCTTCGGAAAAGGCCCCAAGATGGGATCTCTTGGGTACAAAAGGTTGCGGCAGTGGAAATAGGGTTTCGTGGTGCTCCTGTATGTTTTCGAGGTATTTGGACATATATAGGTGGAAGAAGTAGGTCAGTGAAGCCACGAGGGGCCCACGAGGGTTTGAGGCACCCCCAGGGGAAGGCGCGCCTCCCTACCTTGTGGCCTCCTCGTTGAGTTTTTGACGTCCACTCCAAGTCCTTTGGAGCACGGTTCTCCCAAAAATAACTCTCCTGAAGGTTTCATTCCATTTGGATTCCGTTTGATATTCCTTTTCTGTGAATCACAGAAATAGGCAAAAAACAACAATTTGCACTGGGCCTTGGGTTAGTAGGTTAGTCCCAAAAATAATATAAAAGTGTATAAATAAGCCCATTGACATCCAAAATAGATAATATAATAGCATGGAACAATCAAAAATTATAGATACGTTGGAGACGTATCATGATGCTACATAATCAAACAGCAATGAGTATAAGTATGTTGATAAAGGGAAGATGTACTCACAATACCAATGGAGTGCCCATTATTGTTGTGAGATTCTATAACCCTTTGAGAATGGAAATTTATCTACAATTAGTTTTCATACAAGAGAGATGGTAAGGCACATGTAGAAATGTAGGAGTTCAATTTTTGAATTGATATCATAGATAGTACCTAACACGTGGCTCTCTGCAGTTCTCATAGGGATTTGGCTAGTGGAGTAGGGGTCAAGTGTGCTATAGTTGGGCCTATGTTTTCTGGGGCTGCTGATCTATCTGATTTATCACGTATCACTGCCTTTCTGATATACTTAGTTTGTACTCCTTCAGGATCTACAGTCACCATCTTCCTTTTGGACATCTATAATGAAAGAACAACATTTCATTGGAAAAACATGGTATCATGAGACATGGAATAGGTAAAGATAATGGTTAGGCATGGCATGTCATATACTCATATATGATGCTTAAATTAAGCAGATGGTGGTGTAACAAAGTAGAAGTAATGAAAGATGTCATATGCAAGATACGTGCGACCAATACCACCTTGCCAAGGTAGAGTAATTACCTTGATGGATGAATAAGATAGGCCATCCTCCACCATGCCAAGTTTGCTATCTAGTGGATTGTTCCGTATTATTCCTCTCGTGCACCCATTCTCATATTCATTATGATCATGTTCAATACCATGCATGAAAACATAAGTAATTCTAATCCAATCACTACTGCAGGATGCTGCTAATGCGACACTACGATCAGAGACCCTTCGAGAAACTGTGTGCGATGCAATAATCGCAAATGGTGGTGTATGAAAATCATCAAAAAATGTGCAAAACATTCGCGATGGAGGATGCATCAAACACGGTTCATATTTTTGTTGAGTGTGAGATGCAGGGCATACAGTTCACTTCAATTAACTACTCATGATGAGGAGGAACAAAAGAAATGGGCAGCCAAATGAAGGCGTGTGCGATCTACAACATACGGTTCACTCGGATGAACTGTTTGTGATTAGGCAACACAAAAGAAACAGGCAGCCAGATGAAGGTGTGTGCGATATACATCATACGATTCACTTGGATGAATTGTTTGTGATTAGACACCACAAAAGAAATGGTCAGCCAGATCAAGGTGTGTGTGATATACGGCATGCAGTTCACTCGGATGAACTATTTGCATTAACACAAGAGAACATAAACAGTTGAACTTAACAATACGTGTGTGTTGTGCGATGGGATTGCATGCGGTTCACTCGGCCCTTGTCATCAGTGTGTGACCTCTGTGGCAACCGTTCGCTCCCCAGGCGCCTCTTTGTGTACCGTGGCAACCGTCCACCAACTCTTCGCCTTTCCCTCTTGATTTGGAACTGCTGTCGCACGCTAGCTCTTCCTCTCTCCTCCATTTGCCTTCACCCTTCCTTCTGCCATTGTTTGATCATCTTCTCCATGGAGGGAACAAGCCGGAAACGACCTTGTTATTCTTGCCCCGATCTGAATGATGACGCGGTGGAGGAACTCATTGATCGGTGCGACATCATCACCTCAGCTAGCATGGAAGGTTTGTTCAAGACCATTCTCGACTCAACTAATAACATCATTACAAGGAACCCAAGGGTCCATGAGCGGTTTGATCTCCCATATATTTTTCTCCATGACCTTGCTGACTAGTGCGGGGACGAGGGAAGCGCCGCCTTGTGTAAGTTGATGTCGCTTGATAATGATATGTATGATGTTAAGATGCCATCGCTTGAGGGCAAGGCTTGGGCAGGCACAAATGGAGATTGGGTTGTTTATATTGGGTACAACTGCGAGTGGGAACTTGTGAATGTGTACACTCGTCATAGGGTTCCACTTCGAAAAATCTCAGACGACTGCCCAGAGGTTGATTACATCGGTATTCAACGTGAGTTCAAATACGATCATGCTGACTGTCGTCTACGAAAGAGAGCAATTTGTCAAGTTCCCAACCGCTCTTGGGGTTATAGGAATGCTTGTGTTGTCGCTATCTTCGACAAGCTTGTTGTCGTGCTTCATGGTTCGACTCAATGGATATTGCACAGAAATTAGTTTCTATACATGGATGAGTACTGTGATGCAATTCAATACGAGGGTCTTGTGTTTGCTGCCACCACTCGTGGCACTGTTTTTGCATGGAATCCTTGTGATTTCGGTACATTCGTCTTCCATTGTAATTATAATTGTTTCATCCAAATGCATGCGGGTTAGCTAGTTTCCCTTTAATAATTAGCCTTCTTGGGTTTCCAAGGTCCTGTGAACATTCCACCACCTATACTTGAAAATTTTATTCACGAGCATGAGGACGAGCAGGACCCATATACTCAATGGCGCCTGGAAACTTATTCCGATGGATCACCTCTTCTTTGTTGTATACACGGCACTGCTGATCTTACTAATGAAGCAGGACTTGTAACACCCACGATGTGGCTATATCTCCCATGTGTCGGAGCACGACTTAGAGGCATAACCGCATAGTAGGCATGTCGCAAGAGGGGTAATCTTTACACATCCCATGTACTGAATAAGATAGAGATAAAGAGTTGGCTTACAATCGCCACTTCACACAAAACATAAATATAGCATTACATCATCCAGATACAATCAAGGTCCGGCTACGGAACCAAATAAAGAAAGACAACCCCTAATGCATAGATCCCCGATCGTCCCAACTGGGCTCTACTATTGATCAACCGGAGACGAAAACAACACAACGAACAAGATCTTCATTGAGCTCCCACTTGAGCTCAGTTGCGTCATTTGCACTGGTATCATCGGCACCTACAACGGTTTGGAAGTATCTGTGAGCCACGAGGACTCGGCAATCTCACACCCGCATGATCAAGACTATTTAAGCTTATGGGTAGGAAAGGGTAGTGAGGTGGAGCTGCAGCAAGCACTAGCATATATGGTGGCTAACTTACGCAAATGAGAGCGAGAAGAGAAGCAAAGCACGGTCGTGAACTAGAAGTGATCAAGAAGTGATCCTGAAACTACTTACGTTCAAGCATAACACAAGAACCGTGTTCACTTCCCGGACTCTGCCGGAAAGAGACCATCACGGCTACAAACGCAGTTGATGCATTTTAATTAAGTTAAGTGTCAGGTTTTCTACAACAGGATGTTAACAGATTCCCATCTGCCCATAACCGCAGGCATGGCTTTCGAAAGTTCAAAAACATGCAGGGGTGTCCCAACTTAGCCCATCACAAGCTCTCATGGTCAACGAAGGATATTCCTTCTCCCAGGACGACCCGATCAGACTCGGAATCCCGGTTACAAGACGTTTAGACAATGGTAAAACAAGACCAGCAAGACCACCCGCGGTGCTTACAAATCCCGATAGGAGCTGCACATATCTCGTTCTCAGGGCACACCGGATAAGCTAAGCGTACGGGAGCCAACATAACCCAAGTTGCCAAGGGAAGGCCCTGCACGGTGCTCTAGTTTTGACCAACACTCAGAGGAGCACTGGCCCGGGGGTTTAAATAAAGATGACCCTTGAGTCTGCAGAACCCAAGGGAAAAAGGCTTAGGTGGCAAATGGTAAAACCAAGGTTGGGCCTTGCTGGAGGAGTTTTATTCAAGGCGAACTATCAAGGGGTTCCCATTATAAGCCAACCGCGTAAGTAACGCAAAATCAAGGAACATAACACCGGTATGACGGAAACTAGGGCAGCAAGAGTGGAACAAAACACCAGGTATAAGGCCGAGCCTTCCACCCTTTACCAAGTATATAGATGCATTAAAGTAAACAATATATAGTAATGATATCCCAACAATATCCATGTTCCAACATGGAACAAACTTCATCTTCACCTGCAACTAGCAACGCTATAAGAGGGGCTAAGCAAAGCGGTAACATAACCAAACAACGGATTGCAAGGACAAGGTGGGTTAGAGGCTTGACATGGCAATATGGGAGGCATGATATAGCAAGTGGTAGGTATCGCAACATTGCAAAAGAGCGAGCAACTAGCAAGCAAAGATAGAAGTGATTTCGAGGGTATGGTCATCTTGCCTGAGATCCCGCAAGGAAGAAGAATGAGTCCATGAAGAAGACAAACGGACATAGTTGAATGGATCCTCACAAATGCGATGTTATCGGAACCAACCCGAAGAAGCAACACCGGAAAGAAGCAAACAATCATGGTAAACAACCATCACATGAACATGGCATGATGCACAATCAAGTATGATGCATGTTCGGTTTAATGAAGCATGTCATGGCAAAAGTGCACAAGCAATCCTACAAATTAAATGTTGACAAAACACCACGAAAGTTATTTAGTTCGATCTCGTTTATGTACCCAACAATATTAAATGTTGATTAACATGGCAAGAGGTGAAGCAAATGATAACTACCTATCTAGGCAAGTTTAGATGAGGCAGGAACAACAAACAACAAGTCCGGAAAAGTCCTCATGTGCAATTTAAGGATTTGGTACTGTTCTGCCCTAAACCATATTTTAGAGTTGTTAAACATGCGAAGTAAGTCCACCATGTTAAAGTAGGAATTTTTCTACCCCATTTACATAAGTTTATTAGGTTTGGAGTTACGGTTATTTAGTTATGGAATAAATCATTTTAGCATGGTAATAAGGAAAAATTAAACAAACAGCATCTTAAACATTTCAAACATGGATAAAAGTTGGATATAATTAAACTAGACAAAATTCTAGACATTTTACATATAAAGTTTGTTTTAATCCGATGCACGGTTAATTAGTTAGGATATGCATTAAGTGCAAGGGTGTTTCTGCAAAACTGACAGTCTCTGGACAAATAGGAAATTCGTAGATCTGGAAAAAAACATGAATGGGCCGAATCTGGCAGGCTAGCCCAACATGAGAAAAGAAAAAGAAAGGCGGGGCGCAGGGCAGCTCACCCATGGGCCAAGCCCAGTCGGTGGAAGCAGCAGGCCGACGGGGCATCTGGCTATGACTTGCACTGAGGCCACACGCGGATCTGGCCCCAGTGGGCAACTGAGGTGCTTGTCCTCTGCTCGACAGGGAGCAGAGCAGCGGCGACTATAGGGATGCAGGGAGGTGGAGGTCGCCGGTGCTGGTGGACTCTGGTGAGGCAGGGCGGCGACCTGGAGGCGGGGATGAGGCTAGGATCACAGGGCCTCGTTGGATCTGGCGGAGACAGCGCCGAACGAAGCAAGCTGCGGCGGGAACTGCTAGAAGATGAGGACGCGGGAGAAAACACAGGAGCGGCGGCAGGGCATTCCACCAATAGCAGAGGTGCGGCGGCGCGGAGGGGGTCCGGGGATCCTATACTGTTCAAGCCAGCAGGGGTGAGGCATAGCTTCATGGATGGCAGCGAGGTCGGGCATCCACGGCGGCAGTCTCCTGCAGAGAGAGACGTGAGAGAGAGAGGAAACAATAGACGAAGAAGAGAAAGGGACGGGGCTTTGGACCTGTTGGCTCGAGGAGAGGTCAGAGGAGGCCGCGGGGTCCTGCTGGAGCTGCTGCCCATCGCCGGCGGGGACGGCTGGCTTGATCCGCTCGGGGTCGAGGTGATGCCTCGAGTGTTGGTTGGGTTGCTGCTGAAAACGAGGAGGAGAAGGTAGGAGGCAGTGTTGGATCCGAGAAAGAGATCGTGGGATCAGGGAAAGCGATCCCGAGGTGGGTGGTGGTGGTGGCGATGGGTGGATGGGACAGAGGCCTAAAATTTAGGGTTGGGGGGCTACCTAGTCCCTTCGATCGAAATCAGGCGGTCGAGAAAAAAATAGCTTAGGGAGACCAATTAATAAAGCAGAGATATTTGTAGATGTTTGGGGATGACCCGAATCCAATGGTGACTACTGCCCGGGTCGGGTCTGGGGAAGTTTCGAACACGCACGCGAGGGGTCGGTTGGAACTTGTGGGATGTGCAGAAGGGCTCGAGCTGAGAGAAGAGAAGAGAGAGTGGCCCGGCGACTGTTTCCGGAGACCGAAAACGTCCGACGATAGACCGGCTACTATTGCCGCTATAGTTATTCGGTTGGGCTATCAAACGGACTCTGAATGCAATGAAACTTGGCAGGCGGTCTACTGACAACATAACAACACTGCACGCCAACTTTCAACCCTATCCGAGAACATTTTCCGGCCACTTATAAAATAATATTTCGGACGTGCCGCGGGCGCGTGCAAGTGTGTCTGGGCTCAGAACGGACAACGGAAGGAACGAGGAGACCCGGACGAATGCAAGTTTTGAAAACATGATGATGCAATGCACATGATGACATGGAAAGATGCGACACGGAAGCAAATGACAAGGAAACAACAACGAAATAACTAGAAGACACCTGGCGCATCAGTCTCGAGGCGTTACAACACTCCACCACTATGAGAGGATCTCGTCCCGAGATCTAGGATGGCACCGGAGGGAAAAGGAAGAGGAAGAGAACAGGTAAAACTAAGTTGCTTCTTGACAAAAGAGTGAAACTAAAGAACCTTGCGAGGTTAAACAAATTGAAATAAGGAAGCCAACAAAGATGCAAGAAGTTGAAAACACTCTGATAGATAAGAGGAACATGGGGTACGACGAGAATCTATAGGTTAAGTGTCAAGATAGGTATTGAAACCACTCCAGTTAAAACAAGATAGAGAAGGAATAAGAATGATATAATTTGGGCAGCACTCCGACTATAAATGGAAGGAATTGAACATGAACATGACAAGATACGAGTACGCTTGATGAAATGAACAAGATGCTGCCTCCGGAACTATTGAAAGAATGGCACAAGGGTAAGAAAGATTTCCGACAACACTCCGGTTGAGAAGGGAGGTAAAACTTGATAAGATGAGAGAACTTGAATGAAGGACATGGCACTCGAGTTGAATGGATAGACAAAGGAAAGAGCATGATCTTGGCAAAACGAGATGATAGGACGAAGAGAGCAACATCACAATGCCTCCGGAACAAAAGAATGGAAAACTAGATGGTTTGAAAGAAAACAACGGAGAAGAAGAATGACAACTCTCACAAATAAAATTGAAGGAGCATGCTTATGAAGAAAAGGTTGAACGGAGTTGTTTGATTATCAACAACGAAAGTATAAGCTTGATGTGGGCTAATGGAAGACATCTCGAAACTGAGGTGAAATTCTGCCACTAACGAAAAACAATAGATTGGATTGATAAGAAAAAGGAGACAGGAAACTTATTTCACCGGGAGGATAAATGAAGAAATTGGGTCATTGATAAGCACCATAATAGCAACATTCCTTAGGGAAGGTTTTAGGTGAAATCTGACAAAAGATAACTCCAACGAAGAGATTAAAGGATTGAAAAGATGTGTTGAGCGAAGAGAAAATGATGGATTTACATATGTCACTCTTGATAACTTGTGAATCATGAAACACGAAGGGAAATTATCAATAATTACATAATACCACCTCACAGATAAGATTGAAAGAATTGTACTCCATATTGCAAGTTAGAAGAATGCTTGAGCTCCTCTGAAAAGTATCTTGATGACCACTTCGAGAAGGAATTACGTCCTTGATGAACCAACATGTAGAGCCTCCATGAAGAACACCGGTAATAAAGGATGATTGGATGGATCTTCGCGACAAGATAACACGGAAAAACTTGGGACTCTGGAAAAGAAAGATGAACAACTGAAATCAAGAATTTTTTAAGGACCTCCGGAATAAGGAATTGAATTTACTTGTTGAAACAAGAATAAGAATTACATTATGCTTATCCTTCGCCAATTTAAATTGATGACAAACAACGAATTTGGCACACTACTTATTCTCGTAGCAAGGATGAAGATAGATATACTGCAACTTTAGAAGGTCCTCAACGAACCACCGGAAGGACTGAAACAATGAATGAATTGGTATAATAACGAAGGGAGAGAACTCTTGAACGAACCACCGTAAGAATTAAAAATGATCAAGGAGAAAGATCGTGAAACATCGGGAAGAATTAGAGAACGAAGAAAGATACTTGAGGGGATTTAGATACAAGTGAACGAAGAGATCCCGAGTAGATTAGGGAATACTTGAACGATGCACCGGTAAGATTTGGAGAACGAGAGCTGAAAGCTGAGAATGAATAAACCCGAAATGATGGTCTTCGGAGAATCAAACTGAAAAGACTCATGAATTACTCCAGATGGGTGAAAAGAATTCTCACAATCAAAACAATTATGAGAGGATGGCATCAAGGTTGAACCACGAATCTTCACAAGAATGGAGCAAGATTTAAGAGAGACTCTTCTTCGGTCTTCAAATGTTGAGAATGACAATGAGAAACACCACCATGAATTGTTGAGACACTCCGGGATGAAAATTAGAAAGGTTGAACCAACAATGGAAAGACTTTGAAAGATCTTGGAGAAGGCATTTGACTGATGATAATTCATTCTTACGTCCAACATGGATAAGAATTCGATAGTAGCTCCGGAAAAATAGAAGAGTTAGGTAAGATCCTGGGAAAAGACCTGTGGGTTAGGTCCCACTCAATAGAAACACCGTTGAACGATCATTTGGAAGAGAGATTGCACCGGTTGATTTAAATGGCTTGAAAGAGATCACATCCTCAAAAAGAACTTGAGCGAACTGAGAATGGAAACTTCAATCTTTTGAGATATCTTCGACACTCCAGAACAAATGAATAGAGAGAGGTGAACAATTAAGAGGTGCACCGACATGAGAAAACATTTGAAACGAGGAAAGGATATGATTGGCAAAGCTTGACTTAAATCCACCAGAGAAGAAAAAGAACAAAAAATGATAAACTTGAAGCTCCGTTAGTATCTTCCTGATAATCACCGGATAAGAATATTGATGGAAAAGAATTGAGAGACTTCACATCAATAGAAAGGATACTTGATTAAGAAATCTGAGTCCTGGAAGAAAAAGGGTGGGAGGGTGGGAAAACAAAGACAATTTGGAGATGGATGAAACAAACACCGTTGACGAAAACTGAGTTGATCTTGCGGATGTTGAAAACAATCGGATCCACTTGAAGAGAGACACACTGATTCAGAAGAAAATGAGATGGCAAACTCAAAGATCAAGAAGGATTTGTATTCACATAGGAGTATGAGAACACCGCTTAGGAAAGTTATGGAATCAACATTTGACTTCGAAGCAACTCGAATACCACAATTCAAAACAAAACAAAGGATTGGCTTGCAGAATAAGCCGGAACAAACATATGATAGAGATTTCGTCCGAAGTTTTCGTGGTGGGGCCCACACGGGCTCGATCATACAGCACCATCATGTACAAGGCAGTGCACATGACATACGAAGCGTCCCCGAGTCAGCATGGCCAAGGACTCTATAAGACACAACAAGACCACTTTAAACCAACCATGGATAGGCGGACCACTAGACGTCGAACCCCAATCTCATATCATGCATCTGTCAAAAAGATATCCTAGGAGCTACTTGAATTCCCACTTATAAACTCCCGAAACTTTCCGGTTATGAAATCAGGTGTTGGGGATACATGGGAAGCATAATATCTCACCCAAAACTAGAAAATCCTACATCCAGCTGTATCCATCCTTCAACACATAACCAAGAAACCTTCGGAAATCGTTTACCTCAACCTTCGAAAAGCATCCGTTATACGAGTTATGGCAATACTACCGAACTCCCGCCCCAGTACTGGGTGGCGTCGAGGTTATCTCACCAACAACTGCATAAAAGAGATTTTCGATGTCGGCAAAACTCAGGTATTCCAGAACTGCAACAATAAAATTGTGATGACAACACCTCGGAGCTCAACTCCCCGGGACACTGCCACAACCCCTAAATGTCAGGAGGCACCAAGAACAGTGTTCTCGTCACAAAACCATCGGAACGATTCCAAGATACCCGCGTGATCCTAAAAAAATCGTGAAATTTGAGAAGAGAAGAGTCAAAACTCTATGTCAGGAGGCCTCACCAGAGTGACGAAGGGACTGAGGAGTAAAAAGAATCCTACTCTCCGATATATATAATCCTATAAGACTCAAAACATTTTTCTAGACTCAACAACGTCAGCAATTCGATCAAGCAGGGGGCTCCTAAGTCTGGGAAAGCTCTGATTACCAACTTGTAACACCAACGATGCGGCTATATCTCCCACGTGTCGGAGCACGACTTAGAGGCATAACCACATAGTAGGCATGTCGCAAGAGGGGTAATCTTTACACATCCCATGTACTGAATAAGATAGAGATAAAGAGTTGGCTTTCAATCGCCACTTCACACAAAACATAAATATAGCATTACATCATCCAGATACAATCAAGGTCCGGCTACGTGTAACGCCCTCGATGCGGCTATATCTCCCACGTGTCGAAGCACGACTTAGAGGCATAACCGCATTGAAAGCAATGTCGCAAGTGAGGTAATCTTCACACAACCCATGTAATACATAAGGGAAAGAGATACATAGATGGCTTAGAATCGCCACTTCACACAATTACATGAATAAAGCATTACATCAACCAGATACAATCAAGGTCTGACTATGGAACCAAACTAAAAGAAGACTACCCCAAATGCTACACAGATCCCCGATCGTCCCGACTGGGCTCCACTACTGATCAACTAGCACGAAACAACACAAAGGACAAGATCTTCATCGAGCTCCTCCTTGAGCTTGGTTGTGTCACCTGCTCGGTTACATCGGCACCTGCATACTGGTTTTGGAAGTAACTGTGAGCCACAGGGACTCAGCAATCTCACACCCTCACGATCAAGACTATTTAAGCTTATGGGTAAGGTAAAGGTATGAGGTGGAGCTGCAGCAAGCGACTAGCATATTTGGTGGCTAACGACGCAAATGAGAGCGAGAAGAGAAGGTAAAAGCACCATCGAGAATCTATGATCAAGAAGTGATCCTAGAGCAACCTACGTCAAGCATAACTCCAACACTGTGTTCACTTCCCGGACTCCGCCGAGAAAAGACCATCACGGTAACACACGCGGTTGATGCATTTTAATTAAGATCAACTTTAGGTTTTCTACAACCGTACATTAACAAAATCCCATCTGCCCATAACTGCGGGCACGACTTTCAAAAGTTCAAATCCCCGCAGGGGAGTCCCAACTTAGCCCATCACAAGATCTCACGGTCAACGAAGGATATTCCTTCTAGCGGGAAGGCCCAATCAGACTCGGAATCCCGGTTACAAGAGATCTCGACAATGGTAAAACAAGTCCAGCAACACCGCCCGAATGTGCCGACAAATCCCGATAGGAGCTGCACATATCTCGTTCTCAGGGCACACTCAGATGAGACTAGCTACAAGTAAAACCAACCCTCAGGTTTCCCCGAGGTGGCCCAGCAGGCAGCTCAGTTCAGACCAACACTCAGAGGAGCACTGGCCCGGGGGGGTTAAAATAAAGATAACCCTTGAGTCCACGAAACCCAAGGGAAAAAGAGTCTAGGTGACGAATGGTAAAACCAATGTTGGGCATTGCTGGAGGAGTTTTCACTCCTAGAAAAAGGGCTATAGATGGGATTGACACTAATGGCGCACCAGACAAGCGGTGCGCCATTAGTATATACTAATGGTGCACCACCTTCTGATACGCCATTAGAGTTGAAACTACTAATGGCGCACCTAGCCCAGGGTGCGCCATTAGTATCAAAAAAATTTTTAACTAGTGCGCCTGTCCAAACATACTAATGGCGCATCCAGACACAGTGCGCCATTACTAGTTGTAACTAGTAATGGCGCACCTGCCGGAAAGTGCGCCACTAATGTTGTTTTTTTATTATATTTTTTATTCCCTTTTTTGCAAAACTACTAATGGCGCACTATTCCACCGTGCGCCATTACTAGTTTAAACTAGTAATGGCGCACTGTGGGGCAGTGCGCCATTAGTATGTTTTTTTTGCAAAACTACTAATGGCGCACCACCAGAAGGTGCGCCATTAGTAACCTGGATTACTAATGGAGCATTTAGAGTTGGTGCGCCATTAGTAAGTGGGCAGCAACAAGATATTTTGGACAGCCTCTCCTACCCACACTCACTTTCTCCCCACTTCATTCTCTCCACCTCCTCCTTGTCTCGGGTGCCTCCTCTTTTTCACCTCATTTCCACCATAGATTCATCCAATTTAAGTGGTTAAATTACCTTGTTTTGATAGGTAAGTAAGGGGGGAAGCTATATTTATGTTGTTCTCCCTACAACAATGTGCACATGCACTTTTTATGGCCTAGCTAGATCTATGTATGTTCGTGGTGTTGCATATGTTTGTGGTGTTGCATATGTGTTTGTGTTTGGAGGTGTACCGGTATTTCAAATGCGATAGTTGCCAATATTTTTGGTCCTATTTTTAGGAAAAGTCATGCCAAATTTTTTTCTTGGTTCTAAAATATCGTTTTGCTCTACCCCGTAGGCGACCATGGTCCGCATGATGACCGAAGGCATCGTGAATAGGTTTTTGAGGTCCGCGAAGGCCGAGATGCTTCAAAACAACGAGACGGAGATAAGATGTCCATGTCGAAGATGCAAGCTGAAGAGCCTTATTGCAGACCCGGAATCCGGGCGGGTGCGGGACCACCTGCTCTTGCGTGGTTTCATGGATGGCTATCGGTGGCAAGGTGATGAAGATGACTATGAAGTCGTCCATGGGGGCCAGGCGAGATATGAGGAAGGGCAGCAAGACAACCACCGCGGCTCGGGCCGGCGAGAAGACGAAGAATCCCCAGGAGATGATCACGACGGTGATGCTGTACATACTCATCATGTAGAAGATGCAGGACATGATGATGAGGAAGATGCTGGAGTAGACGACGGGCATGATCATGAAGATGATGATGCCGGCGGAGCAGACGATGTTGGACCATCGATGGGCTGGGTGCAGGACCCTCATATTCAAGAGCTGCTTCTCAAGCAGACGGATAACGCAAGAGCTGCCGCCCGAGAGAAAGCCAAGATATATCAACTTGAGTTAGACGCGGTTACTCCATTGTATGAAGGATGCAGGCCCGGGGATACCTGCCTGAAAGTAACGCTCATGGCTCTGGAGATGAAGGTAAAACACAAAATGACCGACGCATGCTTCGACGAGAACATGTCATTCTGGCACGAACGTCTTCCCAAGGGGAACAAGTGCCCGACCAGTTTGGAGGAGGCGAAGAAAATCGTGTGTCCTCTGGATTTACCGCATGTGAAATACCATGTGTGCATGAACAATTGCATCATTTATCGGGACGAGCATGCGGAGTCTACCATATGTCCGATGTGCGGCATCACTCGATACAAGAAGAGGAAGAAAGCTCCTCGAAAAGTGGTGTGGTACTTTCCGATCACTCCTCGTCTACAGCGGTATCTCACGGACCCTAAGGTAGCAAAGCTCTTGCGTTGGCACGCGGATAGGGAGGAGAAGAAGCGAGAAGATGACGCAAATGATCCGGAGATAGATAAAAAAGACAAGATGCTGAGTCACCCTAAGGATGCGAGCCAGTGGCAAGCGTTGAACTTCGAAGACCTAGACTTTGGGAACGATCCAAGGAACATCGTGCTGGGCGCGAGCACCGATGGAGTCAATCCATTTGGCAGCCAGAGAAGCACACATAGCACCTGGCCTGTGTTTGTGTGGATGTACAACCTTCCCCCCTAGTTGTGCATGAAGAGGAAGTACATTCACATGAGTATGCTAATTGAAGGACCGAAACAACCAGGGAACGACATCAATCTGTATCTGGGGCTGCTGAAAGAGGAGCTTGACACGCTGTGGAAAACGCCAGCCAATACGTGGGACACCGCAGAGAAAGAATATTTCCCTATGAGAGCCGCGCTGCTCACGACGGTGCACGACTATCTCGGTTACGGATATGTCGCGGGGCAGGTGGTCCACGGATTTTCTGGATGCGTCAGGTGCATGGATGACACAACATATCGCCAGCTAGATAGAGATCCCGGGTCTTCGAAAACCGTGTTCATGGGACATCGAAGGTGGCTTCGCGACGATGACCCGTGGAGAAAACACAAGGATCTATTCGATGGTGAAACCGAACCCCGAGGACGCCCGCGTACGAGGAGTGACGAGGAAATAGACGAGTTGTTGAAAAATTGGAAAGACTGCCCACTGCCAGGAAAGAAGCAAAAGGCGCCAGAGCCGGGAAAGAAGCGAAAGGTGCCAGAGCCGCTGCTGAAGGTATGGAAAATGAGGTCTGTTTTCTGGGACTTGCCGTACTGGAAGATCCACCGTGTGCCTCACAGCCTTGATCTCATGCATATCACGAAGAACGTGTGCGAGAGTCTGCTTGGTACCCTACTCAACATGCCAGAGAGGACCAAAGATGGGCCCAAAGCAAGGGCAGACTTGAAATCAATGGGCATCAGGCAGGAGCTTCACGCTATATATGATGATGATGATGATGATGATGATGATGATGATGATGAGGCGAAGCAGGACACGGAAAGTCGTCGCAAAGGCAAAAAGGCCAAGAAGACCGGAAATGACTACCCTCCCGCGTGCTTCACTCTAAGTCAGGAGGAGATCGAGCAGTTTTTCACCTGCCTCGTAGGAGTAAAACTTCCTTACGGTTACGCGGGGAAGATAAGCAGATACCTAGACCCAGCGAAGCAGAAGTTCAGCGGGATGAAGTCTGACGACTGTCACGTGATGATGACGCAGATACTTCCAGTTGCAATCCGTGGGATCATGGACGCGCACGTCTGTGAAACCCTATTTGGCCTATGCAACTTTTTCGACATCATCTCTCGGAAGTCTGTTGGCGTGAGGCAACTTAGAAGTCTACATGAAGAGATCGTGGTGATACTATGCGAGCTTGAGATGTACTTCCCGCCCGCATTCTTCGATGTTATGGTGCATCTGCTGGTCCATATCGTGGACGATATCATCCAACTCGGGGCCGACGTTCCTACACAGCATGATGCAATTCGAAAGGATGAATGGTGTCTTCAAAGGATACGTTCGCAACATGTCACGTCCAGAGGGAAGCATAGTCAGGGGCTTTCTGACCGAAGAGTGCATCTCCTACTGCACGAATTATCTAGGCATCGAGAACCCCGTTGGTCTGCCCGTCAATAGGCACCTCGGCAGGCTCGCTGGATGGGGTCACCGTGAGGGTCGCCGCGAAATGCATGTCGACTTCGAGGGTCGACTCGCCGACTTTGAAAGAGCA
The DNA here is from genome assembly GCF_018294505.1 of Triticum aestivum. Taxonomy (NCBI): domain Eukaryota; kingdom Viridiplantae; phylum Streptophyta; class Magnoliopsida; order Poales; family Poaceae; genus Triticum; species Triticum aestivum. Next base: position 286,997,649 of record NC_057797.1, on the reverse strand, counting down.
AACCTAGTCGCGCTACAACACATAGACGTGGTCGATCCTTGCGTGGTAGAGCACAAAACCTTTATTAAGAAGACGTACAATGACCGAGGCCAACAGAGGACGGACGGAGATATACTCAAAGAGCACAACTCATGTTTCACGCGTTGGTTCAAGCAGAAGCTTCTGTCATACCCTTTACATGAGGATGCTTCCGCGGAAGAACAACTCATATTCGCCTTGTCACAGGGCGCCGAGCACAACCTGATGACCTATGAGGCGTACGATATCAACAGCTACACATTCTACACCGAGGCCAAGGACATGAAGAGCGATGGTTATCAGAACTCCGGGGTAACGATGGAATCCTACACTGGTAACGACAAGAACAGATACTACAGAAGGATCGAGGAGATCTGGGAGCTGAGCTACGCTGGAGAGAAGGTCCCGATGTTCCGTGTCAGATGGGCGAAGAGTGTCCTAAAAGAAGATCGGTATTTCACCACCATGGTTATACCCGAAGCCAAATCCAAGACCGCGGGCGCAAACATCACCGCGAAAAATGAGCCATGGGTACTGGCTTCCCAAGTGGACCAATGCTTCTTCATTACCGACCCGTCAAAGCCCAGTCGTGTTGTCATGAGGAGAGGCAAAAGGAAGATCATCGGAATGGATGGACTAGCCAATGAGCAAGACTTCGACAACTATGGCGACCCGAGGATCGAACATGACGACGATGATGAAGTAGCAGCACACACCATAAGAAGAAGCAGGACTACCCTACCTAAAGGACGTCCATTCCACAGAAGAACTCCATTTGCGAAAAGGAAGGGCAAGAAGATTGTGAACAGATAGCTAGCTAAGATCGATTGTATTTAAATCGTAGCCTTCATTTCTCGATTGTATTTCACGGGGCGGTGTCCGGGCCGCCAACCCCCCGCACCATCGATTCCCCTACTCAACCGCCGGTGCCGACCCCCCGCACCCCTCCCCTACTCAACCGCCGCTGCCGACCCCCCGCACCCCGCGCACCCTCCCCCGCTCCACCGGCATTACTGTTTGATGATAGTTTTTAAAAAATTATTACTGTCTTATAAAAAAATATTACTGTTACTGTCTTATAAAAAAATATTACTGTTATGATTTAAACAAGTTTAAAAAATTATTACTGTCTTATAAAAAAATATTACTGTTACTGTCTTATAAAAAAATATTACTGTTATGATTTAAACAAGTTTAAAAAATTATTACTGTCTTATAAAAAAAACTACTAATGGCGCACCACGGTGAGGTGCGCCATTAGTATGGATGTACTTATGGCGCACCGAGGGGTGGTGTGCCATTAGTATTGTGCCATTGCTATAAGAAAAAAAGAACTACTAATGGTGCACCACGGTGAGGTGCGCCATTAGTTTGGATGTACTTATGGCGCACCGAGGGGTGGTGCGCCATTAGTATTGTGCCCGATCCCCCCTTCCCTCTCCCCCTTCGCCCGATACCCCCTTCCCTCTCCCCCTCGCCAGTTCACTCTCCCTCCCTCCACTGCGCCACCGCCGCTGCTGCCCCGACCCACTGCGCCGCAGCCGCCCACGCGCACCCGCCGCCTCCCTCTCCCCTTCCTCCCCCTCGTCACCGGCGGCCCGGACACCGCCCCGTCCACACCGTCCTCGGGCTCCTCCCGCTCCCTCTCGTCGTCCTCCTCATCGCCGCTCCCCTCCCGCTGCCAAGCGCAGGTGAGCAACCGGCATCTCTCATCTGTTCAGGGACTTGTCAGTTTGCGGCTAATCACACCTGCAAACTTCAACAACAAGAATGGCCATTATCTGCAAGTATCGTTCAGCATTGCTTACATATGCACATATGAATCCTAACTCTAGAACAGATGTGATCTATTTGTTGTTATTGTTACATCATCACTTATCTTCTGATGATGGCTTGTTTGCGTGTTCGGTGCTTGTCTGTAGTTAGATAGGAGTGGAGGATCACATCCTTGTCTGTTTGTGGGCCTAATCACCTGTAAACTTTTATAACAGAAGCATGAATGGCATTTAGCTAGGAGCATTATTCAGCATTGCTTATATATATCTGCACATATGAATCCTAGCAGTACAACAGCTGTGGTCTATTTGTTGTTATTACTACAGCACCATGTATTTTTCTGATGACGGCAGTTTGGTGCTTGTCTGTGGTCAATTAGGAGTAAAGGATCATAGCTTTTTCTGTTGTAGAGCAATTGCCTGTAAACTTCAACAGTTGCTAAAAATTGTAGTAACCTGGCCACATGACCCAGGGGAGCTCCTGTGGTGTGGTGCTTAAAATGAAATCTGGATAGACTGGTCATCTGTAGTGTAATGTTTTCTAACTTACTATAGATGGCCTTACTTTCATGCTGCTTTTGCTGGTTTGTTAAGTCTATTCACCTTTTTTGGTTTGTTTGCTCCTTGGATTGCTAATGTGCAGTCTGTAGACAAAATGATTTGATTTCCCCTTATATTTGCTAGTATCTAGTACTGTCTATGGTATTTTTTTTCTGTTGTGTATGTGGCAAAATGATTAAATACATGCTCTATGCTGCAGTTCAAAGGGGTAAAACATCATCATGCTATATGAATGAAGTAATGTTTGTTACACACAAATTTCTAAACTTGTTCAATGCTGATTAACAGATTATTAATATACAACTGAAGTGAATGATACTTGGTATTGGCCAATCTTTTTTTTCTTTTTAGAGTTTGCTGAAAGTAGTGTTTCATGTTTCCTTTCATCATGAATGCTACTTTAAGTTGAGTCAGGTTTAGCTACATATCTTAGCCAGCTGGCATACTGTGTTTGGGTAGCTCTTGATCTGTACTACCTACTTTGGTTGGTTGGACCGGGGCATGTGAAGCACCCTTTGCCCTTTTGGTTTGTAATCTTAGTCAGCAACTATTTCTGACACCCTCTGCTGGCATAGAAGGTTGCTTGACAAAGCCCTTGATTGTTTCAGCTCAGTCTTGCCTGCAATGAACCAATTATCCTTTTATCCATTTGATTGGCTCCTATTATAATTGCAGAGGATAAGAAGAACTTGCTCTGTTCTTGCTTGTACACCAATCTCTGCTTCAACTGCTGCATTTACTTTCATGTAACAGTCTTGTACCCAATGCTTCAGTGGCAGTGCATCCTAAGCAATGGAGGCCTTTTTTCACATGCCAATGTATTTTCCATGTTGTGATGGAGGCCTTTTTTGCCTTGTCCACCCGAGAGGCCCTTGAGTTTGCTGGAATGTCGATTAACTTCCGTTCCGGCAAATTCGGGTACTCCATATGTCCTATTTTCAGCAAAGGTCATGCTGAAATTTTCCGTGAATTTTAGCATGACTTTGCTAAAAATAGGACATATGGGGTACTTGTGACTAATGCATGGTCCAGGGTATCTTAGTAGTTAATTAAGTAGGATCAAGTGCCCTGGCGTACTTGTGACTAATGCATGGCTTTTAGGGTGCCTCGGTGTCGATAAAAACCGAAATGATGAAAGCTTAGGCTTTTAGGGTGCCTCGCCGTCGAAAAACCCTCAATGATAAAACCTTAGCTTTTAGAATGCCTCGGTGTCGACAAACCCTAAATGATGAGACCATGATCTTGTTCCTTGACAATAACCAACTTTTTGACCAAACTTTGTTCCTATTTATAGAGAAACATGGCCAACAACGATGAAGCCGGGGGTTCGGGCGGCAATAAATTCTGGGAGCTGTCCCAGGAGATGGAGGAACAACCTCACTTGTATGAGGACACCGCCTTCCCCACCGATCCTGAGACCACTGATGGTACCACCGAGGATGACCCCACTGATGCCACCACTGATGGTGCCGCCGAGGATGCCACCACTGATGATGGCGGCGCACGCACATATGGCAGCCAACCGAAGAGGCAACGGAAGGACCGGTGCCCGACCATGCTCCGCACCCTCAAGGAGGAAGTTACTGAAGTGGACTCCGACGGGAATCCAACGGCGCCCAAACAAATAGTCAAGGGGTACTCGCTTCAGCTCGGGTGCATTCTTCGGAGCACCGTCTCGATCAACACCGGGAACCTGAGGCATCCTGACCGAGGGAATTTGCGCAACCTCCTCTTCACGAAGCTGCACGAACGATACAAGTTCCCCGCTGAATTTGAAAACACAAGCCTCAAAGGGAATAAAGTGAACAATGCTGCCCTCACGAAGATGAGCAAGGCCCTGTCTACTTGGAAAAGCAATGTGAAGAGAATGATCGAGAAAGGTGAGAGTTATGAGAAGATCAAGGAGAAAAATCCTTCGATCACCGAAGATGACTACAACGACTTCAAGAAGAATTGCTTGAGCACCGCAAACTCCGAATCAAGTAAGTGGGGGAAAGAAATGCGGGAGCTAAACTTAGGGGAACACACACTCGGTCCCCGCGGTTATAGAGTGGCGGAGCCTATATGGGACAAGGAGGAGGCAGACCGTGCCGAGCAAGGCCTACCGCCCCTCTTCGATAAATACGATGACAAGCAGACCAGGAACTTTGTCAGGGCCCGGTACAAGAAGGACCCGAAAACAAAGGAGCTTACCACGGATACGAAGACCAGGGCGCTTGAGCTTGTTCTGGTAAGGAATACACCCCCGCGTAATTAGCTCCATATGGTTGCATTCTAATTAATGAAGCCAAATTTCTAAATGGTTCACATTCCTTCCGCAGGCGACTGAAAGCAGTAGCGCGGGGTCGACTAAGAGCAACCCTTGGGACACCACTCTAAATAGGGCGTTGAATGTAATGAAGAACAAGGATAAGCTCAGTAAGCCGACGTCAGCTGGTCGTGTGGCCGGCAAAGGCTTGTCGACAAAATGGTCGTCATACTATAACACTGGTGGGCGAAAGGAGAAAAAGACCAGCTCGGAAAGCCAGGCGCGCGAGGTTCAAGAACTCAGGGCACAGGTGGCGCGGATTCCGGAGATTGTCCAAGAGCAAGTGCAACAACAACTCGGAGCAACGATCACCTCCATTGTGCCTACCTTGATCCAGGGGATTAGTGCGTGGATTGCGGGCGGCCAACAGGGGCCGCCCCCGATTCCTAGCTTCACGGCCAGCAACTCGCAGAACGCGATGGCGGGGCCATTGGTGTCTCCGGAGGAGGCGGCATTGGTGTCTCCGACGCCGGCTCGGGAGCTTAATGCACCCGGGTGTACGTCGGCCGGCACCTCTGCAGCAAGCGGCCCCTCAGTCAATTGCACGCCCGCCGTTGGCGGTGCCTCGACATTAGCTGAGCTCGACGCCATCATCACGGTAACTAATTAAGCCTCTCTCGGCCGAGGACTTCATCTCCTTGGCTTTGACTGGGCATCCCTGACGCCCTACATGTTTTCGCAGGGCACCGCCGATGTTCCGTGCACTCTCCTGCACTTCGTGAACAACGAGTTGGTCGATGTCGCCAAGGGCAAAATCGTTCAACCGGGCAACCCCTTGTTCCACGGTACCCAGATGCCACCCAACTTGTTTAGGGTTCAACTGGTTCGGGTGCTGCCAGGCTGCGATGAGTTGTTACCTCCGATTCGACCCGTCAGGGCCGACGATGATGACGTGATGACCCTCAGCGCCTGCCTGAGCTGGCCCCTGCTTTGGCCGAAGAGCCAGATTCGTTTGGGGGTGGGGGACACCACCCCAAAGACAACACCGCCAGTCGTGCCGGCGCCAAGTCGGCCCCATGGCAAGACCACCGCAACGGTGCTGGACATCCCTTTGCCACTGGATCCAAACATGCATATGGCACAGGATCAGAACGACGATGACGACGATACATTTGCCAACGTCGATCAGTACTTTCCCGATCATGGGTACGGTGGCGACTTCATGGGGCCTCCTTCTCAAGAACCCAACCCAACAAAAGACGTGCGCGATCTAGCTGGTACCACGGAGAAGCCAAGTTGCAACAGGCGTCGTCTACAATTCAGCTCTCAGGAGACGCCTCCAGCTGCCGACTTCACCGAGCCTCAGATAGGCGAGGTGCGAAATATGATCAGCCCCAACACACTCAAGAAGGCGGTCTGTGAGCAGAACTCGGTCCCATTACAGGAGAAGAAGAAGGCACGCAAAAGAAAGACTAACAAGGGTGCGGGCCAGCCGGCACCGAGTACGATCCGTGCTCAGGATGGGCCACCTTCACCTGAGGATATCTCGAGGAGGGTGCATGTGGCGGGTAGGCCGATGCTACCGAGAAATATGCTCGATGCTGCAACCGGTGCTATGCGGAGTCTGCATGACAGTGTTCTTTCTTTGGAGAACCGGCGTCTCGGAGAGAAGGATGTGGCATACCCGGTTTTCGCGGCCAAGGTGCCAGAGGGCAAGGGCTTTGTGTATAACTCCATCGGGGGTACGATCGTCCTGCGGTTTGATGACATCCACGCTATGTTGAACCTTCATCCGCTGCACTACACCTTCGTTCGGCTATTTTCGCTGAGTATGCAGATGCGGATCATTCGCGACAAGACCCCGGACATCGTGATAGTCGACCCCTTCTACATGCGTGCCAAGATCTTGGGCAGCGTTGGGGACCGGCAAGTCGCGAGTTCTTACCTCGAAGGAGTCATTCTGGCAAACCAAGATAAGGATAACTTCCTCGTGCCTTACTTTCCCGAGTAAGTCCTCCCCTCAACCGCCCCGTAACATATGAATTCTTAGATTTCGATCGTTTTTCTTTTAACATTCCGTGTTTTCTGCAGTGACACACATTGCACGCTCATCCTCCTAAGCCCCAAATATTCCATGGCCACGTATTTCGACCCGGACCGTCAGTCGAACGTAGACTACACAAATGTCAAGAAGGTTCTTGATGATGTTCTCCCCGGCTACGTCAAATCTGGAGGCACCTTCACCAGGCTTATTCGTAAGTACGGCAAGCACGTGTTCTCCCACAATACGACATTCTGCTGCATCAAGCAGCCGCCTGGCGGTCAGAAGGGTGCCTACTACGCCATCCATCACATGCGGGCGATCGTACGGGACCATCATCAACTTCTGCTACAGAGTAGACTCAAAGATTGGGCCGCGAGCATGTCGGCAATCCAGGACGCGGACATCAGACAAGAATTCTTTCGCATCCAGTCGGAGTTTGCGGAAATCATCCATCAAGATGTCCTTCATACCTCGGGGCAGTTCTACCTCAGAAATCAACCGTCCAACAGTGACATCGACACAATCCTACAAATGCAGGCTGACAACGCCCGTTGTTTCATGACTCCCACGATAGACGGCGGCTTCATCCACGCTCCGGTCCCTTGAGTCGAGTCGAAAACAGTGATGCTGTGTCTAGTTCTGAAACATCGATTGGCTCATGTTGTAATTAAACTTTAATGAACTTGTAGTATGTCTCTTTGGTTTCGAGAGTCGTTCAACTTAGATGTAATCGATGCTATTAATGTCTTGCTTTTCTCTTCCGATCGTTTTGTTGCATACTTATATATTGCTTATGTATTGTCTGTGAATTGGTACTAATGTTTCGTTTGGCTACTGCATAGCGATGTCGTGGTATGTCGTGTACAAGTGTAAGGTTCCCGGAGTCTACGACGACTGGGAGGAGTGTCGGAGACAGGTTCACCGATTCAGCGGTAACAGTTACAAAGGGTACGCCACTAGGGCCGAGGCCGAATCTAGATATGCCCGCTATCTAGCAGGAGAGGGGAGGGAGCGTTGGAGGAACCGGATGAAGATGAGTTTCATCGTGATGATGCTCATCGTGATGACCGCAACTCTCTTCTATGTGATGGTAGTTTAGATGATCGATATCGACTTGTAATGTGAAGACAAACTCGCGGTCTCGAGACTTGTAATATAATGTTCTATCTTTGTTCGGTCTTTTCAATTCGGAGACTAATATGATGAATTGTATTCGGAGACTAAAATGATGAATTGTATTCAGAGACTAATCTTCTATTGTATTCGATGAATCTGTTGTTGATGTGTGCTGTCTATATTTTGTCCAATTATACATTTTGTAACCTGTGCAAAAAACAGAAAATAAAAAAAAATAAAAAAACCTAATATTCATACTAATGGCGCATCACATCATAGCGCGCCATTAGTATGCCAAAGGATACTAATGGCGAATCATTAAACAGTGCGCCATTAGTATGCCGAAGTTACTAATGGCGCATCCTGTTGTCGTGCGCCATTAGTATGCCAAAGCACATGGGTATACATGGCCCCCTGGGAGGCATACTAATGGCGCACTATTGTATATACTAATGGCGCATATGAGGTGCGCCATTAGTATACCAGATACTAATGGCGCACCAGTGGTGCGCCATTAGTAAAATATACTAATGGCGCACCACTAATGCGCCATTAATGGCCAAATTAGGTGCGCCATTAATAGGCCTTTTCCTAGTAGTGTTTATTCAAGGCGAACTGTCAAGGGGTTCCCATTATAACCCAACCACGTAAGGAACGCAAAATCCGGGAACATAACACCGATATGACAGAAACTAGGGCGGCAAGAGTGGAACAAAACACCAGGCATAAGGCCGAGCCTTCCACCCTTTACCAATTATATATATGCATTAATTAAATAAGAGATATTGTGATATCCCAACAAAATATCGATGTTCCAACAAGGAACATACTCCAATCTTCACCTGCAACTAACAACGCTATAAGAGGGGTTGAGCAAAGCGGTAACATAGCCAAACAACGGTTTGCTAGGACAAGGTGGGTTAGAGGCTTGGTTTAACAATATGGAAGGCATTCTAAGCAAGTGATAGGTATCATAGGATAGGCATAGCAAAAAAGTGAGCTACTAGCAAGGAAACATAGAAGTGATTTCGAGGGTATGGTCATCTTGCCTGAAATCCCGCAAGGAAGAAGAACGAGTCCATGAAGAAGACAAATGGACGTAGTCAAACGATTCCTCACAAACACAACGTTAACGAAATCAACCCGAAGAAGCAACACCGGAAAGAAGCACACAACATAGTAAACAGCCAACACATGAACATGGCACGGTGCGCAAACAAGTATGATGCATGTCCGGTTTAATGAGGCATGGCATGGCAAAATGCACAAACAACCCTACAAATTAAGTGGAGCTCAATACACAACTCCGTTGCATATTGACGAAACACCACATTCAAGTTATTTAGTTCCATCTCGTTTATGTACCCAACAATATTAAATGTTGTTAAACATGGCAAGAGGGTGAAGCAAAGTAAAACTACCTATCTAGTCAAGTTTAAATGAGGCCGGAAGCAACGAACAACAATTCCGGTAAATCCCCACATGCATATATTAGGTTTGGTACTGTTATGCCCTAAACCATATTTTATAGTTGTTAAACATGCAAATTGGTGCCACCATGTTAAACTAGGCATTTTTCTACCCCATTTACATATAAAGTTTGTTGCAAACCGAGTTACGGTTAAATAGTTATGAATTAAATCATTTTAGCAAGTAATTTAAGCAAAATTGAACAGACAACATTTTAAACATTTTGAACATGGATGGAAAAGACATATTATGAGACTACACAAAATTCTAAGAAACTTTCATATATAAATCATTTTAATCCGGTGCATAGATGATGAGTTATTATATGCATGAAACAGTAGGGTTTTTCTGTAAATCTACATTCTCTGGAAAATTAGCTAAAACATTCTGCGGAAAAGAAAAAAATCTTGGGCGAAACTGCAGGCTGGCCCAACAAGAGAAATAAAACAAAAGAGGGGTGATGTGGGTGGCCTCACCCATGGGCTTCGGCCTGTTTGAGGAGGAGGGGGGGTAGGCCGCGGCTGGCTGGGCTTGGTGCGGGATGCGGCCCACGCGTGCGAAGCAGAGGGGCGAGCGGCTCGAGTTGCTGCAGCTCGTTTTTGAAGAACAGAAACAGCAGTAGAGGAATAGGGGTGCGATGCAGGGGCTTGGCGAGGCAGGACTTGGACGAGGTGGCGGAGCCGAGGGACTTGGGCGCGTCTCCAGCGAGGGTCTTGGGTGGCGGGGAGGACGGAGAACAGAGAGATGGCCGAGACTCGACGGATCTGGGTGGCGATTGGACTTGGTGGTCAACGCGGCAGGGGCGGCTTTCTCTGTCTGCTCCCGACAGAAGGAGGCAGCACAGCACGGAGCAGCGCTTGGGGCTGCGGCACGGAAACGACGGCAACAACACATACGAAGCTCCGGCGAGGCGATGCAGACATGGAGGAGGCGGTGGAGGCCGGCTCCGAGGCGGACGGGCGCGGGTCAACGTGGACGAGGCGCAGGAGAGCAGAGGGCTGCAAGGCGGCGCAGCGAAGCAGACCCAGCACGGGTGTTCAGTGGCAGAAGGCGAGGCCGGAGGGAGGGTCCGTCCAGGAACAGGGCGGAGGCGAGCTGGGCATCGAGGCGATGAAGGCCATGGCGACGGCATGGTCCTGTCGACGAACAGAGAGAGAGAGAGAGTTAAGAAATTAAGGGAGGGAGAGCTAAACGGAGCAGGAGGGAAGGAAAGGACGCGAGACGGGGACCTGCTGGTCCGGCGGCTCTGCTTGGAGAGGTGGCCGGCAGCATGGGAGGCTAGCGAGGCAGGGGAAGCAGCGGCCTGGTGGCCACAACTCGCACGGGGAGAGTCGAGGACGCTTGAGCGTCGAGGATGTGGCCTCGATCTCAAACTGGATCTAGTGCAGGCTGGATGGGGGGTGGAGGGCGGCGCTCCAGACTGCTGCTGCTGCTTGGGTGGCCGGCGCAAAAATTGCGGGAGGTGGTCGGAGGCTCCGGCGGTGGTTGGTTGGGTGGAGAAAATGATGATGATTTTTTGATCGGGAGGAGATCCCGAGGAAGAAGGGACAAGAGTGGCGGCGGCGCTAGGAATTAGGGAGTATGGGACAACTCTCCTCAATTTTAGGGTTGGTCTGAATATATAGCAGACGGAAGGGGGTTTTAGGTGCGTCCGATCGTCATGGGACGGCTCCGGGTCAAATGGGTAGTCAAAAGATGAAACGAAAGAAGTATCGTGGTATTTCAGGGTTGATCCGGACTCAACTGTTACGACTGAGTGGGCTGGTTTAGGGGGTATCTCGTCCCTTCTATTAAAATCGAACGATCAAGGTAAATAGGCTAGGGAGTCCAATTAACAAAACGGAGACGTTTTGTAGACGTTTGGGGATGATCCGGATCCAACGGTGACGACTATCCGGGTCGGGTCCGAGACAACTTTCGGACGCGCGCGAGGAGGGCCGCAGGCTGACGAGAGAGGTTAGGTTGGGTCTGGCGGATTGTGAAGAGCAGGTTGGTCTGAGAGTAGGGGAGAGATGCAGCCCGGTACGGTTTCCGGAGACCGAAAACGTCCGACGTTAGACCGGCTATATTGCCGCTATAGTTATCTGTTGGGGCATCAAACGATCTCCGAATGCGATGAAACTTGGCAGGCGGTCTATCTACACTATAATAAGGCCACACGTCAACTCTCATCCCATTCCTAGAACATTTTCCGGCCACTTATACAATACTATTTTGGACATGTTGGGCTCAGAACGGACAACGGAGAGAACTCGGAGAATCCGGAAGAATGCAAGTTTTGAAAACATGATGATGCAATGCACATGATGACATGACAAGATAAGCCACACAAGAAAATGACAAGGTAAACAATAGCGAATAACTGGAGAACACCTGGCACAACGGTCTTGGGGCGTTACACTACGGAACCAAATAAAGAAAGACAACCCCTAATGCATAGATCCCCGATCGTCCCAAATGGGCTCCACTACTGATCAACCGGAGATGAAAACAACACAATGAACAAGATCTTCATCGAGCTCCCACTTGAGCTCAGTTGCGTCATCTGCACTAGTATCGTCGGCACCTACATTTGTTTGGAAGTATCTGTGAGCCACGAGGACTCAGCAATCTCACACCCGCGCGATCAAGACTATTTAAGCTTATGGGTAGGAAAAGGTAGTAAGGTAGAGCTGCAGCAAGCACTAGCATATATGGTGGCTAACTTATGCAAATGGAGCGAGAAGAGAAGCAAAGCAGGGTCCTGAAATAGAAGTGATCAAGAAGTGATCCTGAAACTACTTACGTTCAAGCACAACACAAAAACCGTGTTCACTTCCCGGACTCCGCCGGAAAGAGACCATCACGGCTACACACGCGGTTGATGCATTTTAATTAAGTTAAGTGTCAGGTTTTCTACAACCGGATGTTAACAATTTCCCATCTGCCCATAACCGCGGGCACGACTTTCGAAAGTTCAAAAACCTGCAGGGGTGTCCCAACTTAGCCCATCACAAGCTCTCACGGTTAACGAAGGATATTCCTTCTCCCAGGACGACCCGATCAGACTTGGAATCCCGGTTACAAGACATTTCGACAACGGTAAAACAAGACCAGCAAGACCACCCGCTGTGCCGACAAATCCCGATAGGAGCTGCACATATCTCGTTCTCAGGGCACACCGGATAAGCTAAGTGTACGGGAGCCAACGTAACCCAAGTTGCCAAGGTAAGGCCCTGCACGGTGCTCTAGTTTGGACCAACACTCAGAGGAGCACTGTCCCGGGGATTTAAATAAGGATGACCCTTGAGTCTGCAGAACCCAAGGGAAAAAGGCTTAGGTGGCAAATGGTAAAACCAAGGTTGGGCCTTGCTGGAGGAGTTTTATTCAAGGTGAACTATCAAGGGGTTCCCATTATTACCCAACCGCGTAAGGAACGCAAAATCAAGGAACATAACACCGGTATGACGGAAACTAGGGCGGCAGGAGTGCAACAAAACACCAGGCATAAGGCCGAGCCTTCCACCCTTTACCGAGTATATAGATGCATTAAAGTAAACAATATATAGTAATGATATCCCAACAATATCCATGTTCCAACATGGACCAAACTTCATCTTCACCTGCAACTAGCAACGCTATAAGAGGGGCTAAGCAAAGCGGTAACATAACCATACAACGGATTGCTAGGATAAGGTGGCTTAGAGGCTTGACATGGCAATATGGGAGGCATGATATAGCAAGTGGTAGGTATCGCAGCATAGCAAAAGAGCGAGCAACTAGCAAGCAAAGATAGAAGTGATTTCGAGGGTATGGTCATCTTGCCTGAGATCCCACAAGGAAGAAGAATGAGTCCATGAAGAAGACAAATGGACGTAGTCGAAAGGATCCTCACAAACGCGACGTTATCGGAACCAACCCGAAGAAGCAACACCGGAAAGAAGCAAACAATCATGGTAAACAACCACCACATGAACATGGCATGATGCACAATCAAGTATGCTGCATCTCCGGTTTAATGAAGCATCTCATGGCAAAAGTGCACAAGCAATCCTACAAATTAAGTGGAGCTCAATATGGATGCATATTGATGAAACACCATGAAAGTTATTTAGTTCGATCTCGTTTATGTACCCAACAATATTCAATGTTGATTAACATGGCAAGAGGTGAAGCAAATGATAACTACCTATCTAGGAAAGTTTAAATGAGGCCGGAACAACAAACAACAAGTCCGGAAAAGTCCTCATGTGCAATTTATGGATTTGGTACTGTTCTGCCCTAAACCATATTTTAGATTTGTTAAACATTCAAAGTAAGGCCACCATGTTAAACTAGTCATTTTTCTACCCCATTTACATATAAAGTTTATTAGGTTTGGAGTTACGTTTATTTAGTTATGTAATAAATCATTTTAGCATGGTAATAAGGGAAAATTAAACAAACAACATCTTAAACATTTCAAACATGGATAAAAGTTGGATATTATTAAACTAGACAAAATACTAGACATTTTACATATAAAGTTTGTTTTAATTCGATGCACGGTTAATTAGTTAGGATATGCATGAAGTGCAAGGGTGTTTCTGCAAAACTAGCAGTCTCTGGATAAATAGGAAATTCGCGGATCTGGAAAAAAACATGAACGGGCCGAATCTGGCAGGCTGGCCCAACATGAGAAAAGAAAAAAGGCGGGGCGCGGGGCAGCTCACCCATGGGCCAAGCCCAGTCGGTGGAAGCAGCAGGACGGCGGGGCAAGTGGGCCGGCTGGATCTGGCTATGACTTGCACTGAGGCCACCTGCGGATCTGGCCCCAGTGGGCGATTGAGGCACTCGTCCTCTGCTCGACAGGGAGCAGAGCAGCGTCGACTGCTGGGATGCAGGGAGGTGTAGGTCGCCGGCGCTGGTGGACTCCGGTGAGGCGGGGCGGCGACCTCGAGGCGGGGATGAGGCTAGGATTGCAGGGCCTCGTCGTATCTGGCAGAGACAGTGCTGAAGGAAGCAGGCCGCGACGAGAACTGCTGGAAGATGATGACGCATGAGAAAATGCAGGAGCGACGACAGGGCATTCCACCAACGGTAGAGGTGCAGCGGCGCGGAGGGGGTCCGGGGATCCTATACAGTAAAAGCCAGCATGGGTGAGGCAGAGCTTCATGGACGACAACGAGGTCGGGTGTCCACGGCGGCGGTCTCCTGCAGAGAGAGACATGAGAGAGAGAGGAAACGGTAGAGGAAGAAGAGAGAGGGACGAGGCCTTGGACCTGTTGGCTCGAGGAGAGGTCAGAGGAGGCCGCGGGGTCCTGCTGATGCTGCTGGCCATCGCCGGCGGGGACGGCTGGCTTGATCCACTTGGGGTCAAGGTGAGGCCTCGAGTGTTGGTTGGGTTGCTGCTGAAAACGAGGAGGAGAAGGTGGGAGGCGGCGTTGGATCCGAGAAGGAGACTGTGGGATCGGGGAAAGGGATCCCGAGGTGGGTGGCGGCGGCGATGGGTGGATGGGACAGAGGGCTAAAATTTAGGGTTAGGGGGCTACCTAGTCCCTTCGATCGAAATCAGGCGGTCAAGAAAAAAATAGCTTAGGGATACCAATTAATAAAACGGAGATATTTTGTACATGTTTGGGGATGATCCGAATCCAACGGTGACGACTGCCCGGGTCGGGTCCGGGGAAGTTTCGGACACGCACGCGAGGGGTCGGTTGGAACTTGTCGGCTGTGTAGAAGGGCTTGAGCTGAGAGAAGAGAAGAGAGAGAGGCCCGGCGACTGTTTCCTGAGACCTAAAACGTCCGACGATAGACCGGTACTATTGCCGCTATAGTTACCCGGTTGGGCTATCAAACGGACTCTGAATGCGATGAAACTTGGCAGGCGGTCTACCGACAACATAGCAACACCGCACGCCAACTTTCCACCCAATCCGAGAACATTTTCAGCCACTTATAAAATTATATTTCGGATGTGCCACGGGCGCGTGCAAGTGTGTCTTGGCTCCGAACAGACAACGGAAGGAACGAGGAGACCCGGATGGATGCAAGTTTTGAAAACATGATTATGCAATGCACATGATGACATGGCAAGATGCGACACGCAAGCAAATGACAAGGCAACAACAACGAAATAACTGGAAGACACCTAGCGTGTCGGTCTCGGGGCATTACATGTTGTCTCGTATGGTTGCACTCTCCGGACCTATTCCAACATCCGGTGTAGGGTATTCGGGATGGATACTAGTGTACTAGCGCCATCACCTTCTCCCTGGTTCAGTATTGTACGTCTTGGAGGAAACTCGCTCTTCCTTGGACAAAACTATCCAATGATGGTGGAAGGTGATCCAGCTACCATTGACACAATGTTACTACCATTTATGAGAAGTAACTGTATCTATACCTCGGACATTACTATGCTTCCCTACCATCCCAATATGGGTCCTGACATAGGCCGCTTGAGCTTCGATGATCAGTCCTATGTTGGTCTCGAGATTGACAGTAGTTGGCCCTTCCCAGAGAATCACTTCTAGTTCAAAGCAAGCGGTTCCAACGCCGACGAGTGGTTGAGCTGAAGTTCATTTCATCTCTTTGTTATTTGTTTTGTGAGAAAAACTTTACTAGAATGCTTTGTTGGAAATGATCTATAATCCAACTTGTATCCTCGTTGTCATTGTGGGTTGATGACTTGTGGTATGTTATCAATGGTACATTTGCATATGTGTCCATGAACTCACGCCTGCTAGTGGTGTCCATATGAACAGTGCTAGTGATTTTTGTTGCAAAAATTAGATAGTTCTAGTGATTTGTAGCTGCATATTTGGACAAATCACAGGGTTGCAAGGTTGACAAATGGCAATGTTACTAGTTAAAAAATGTCAATCTTTCTAGTTAGAGAAATGGAAACATACCCAAAATGATAAATATGCAAATCTTACCAAATTGTTTGTACGTGGTTGCACACGGGTCATGCAAAACAACCGTTTGCGTTGAAGGGATGCAGAAATCCTTCTCGACACATTTTCCCTTGGGTTCCTGGGAAGCTGTCAGTTTGCATACGGGTGTTCTAACTAAAACGTTTGCGATGAGTGTTTTATATTTAAAAACCATTGCCGTTTTTTCAAAAGAAAATCATTTGATAAGTCTATAAATTAAGAGAGAAAAACGCAAGTTCGTTCAAATCATATATGTCATTCAGTCACACTGCGAATTTATATTCATATGATCGAGAATTCAGGATACATTATTAAACCCCAAAAAAACAATTTCCGGCGGCGGCGGAGGCGGCGTGCCGCACCATCGTTCTCGTTGTCGTCCTCCGGGATGCCGTTGTCGAATTCTTCAAGGCAGCACAAAATGTTCTTCACTTGTAAATCAAACATCATGTCACCACGCGATCGACGGGTGGGGTGTAGGAGGACGGCAACTGGCTCGCTGAGAGGTAACGGTCGACGGCAGCGCCCCAGCATGGGCACGGGTGCGGCAGGTGCAGCCAAACGCACGGGAACCGGCGCCACGGTGGGTGGAGGGGCGTGCACGGGCGCGGCGGGTGCAGCCAAACGCATGGGGGCCGACGTCACGGTGGGTGGAGGGGCACGCATGGGCACGAGTGTTGGCACTGGCATGTACACGAGCTCGCGCAGGTCCGCGGAGACCTCGCGGGCGCCTGTGGCTTCTAGCTCTGTGATACTGCTCAGCGACCAGCCTATCAATGCTACGAGAATGGTCGCTGGCGCGGGCGCGGGGATGGGAGCTGGGACGTGAGCAGGGGCAGCAACCGCCGCGACCAGCTCGTTCTGGGCCATGTCCATGAGGCCCCATTACTCCTTATTTTCTATCTCCTCTGGCTCGGAGTCGAGTTCACCAAACTTGAAGACTACTGGCAGATGATCATACTGCGCCATTGTGGTGGAGGACTGCGGTGGAGGCCACCCATATTAAACATCGGCTCCGCCCCCATTAATGGAGAGGAAGGCATGCAGCCATGGAAGTCAAAGGGCTCGCTTCCAGGTGAGCCTGCGCAGCATACAGCTCGCATGCTTCCCGGTGTGTCTACACAATGGAGCACAGCTTGGACGCCTCTCGGTCAGCCTGCGCACCTGTCGGCGTCCTGGGAACGGGGGTCCCTAGACTTGCCTGCCTGCGGCCCACGGCGTGGTTGGGCTGGCAGGTCTATATGACCCATCTTCATCGACAAGGCATTCAAGACCCTCGCGAGGGGCCAAGCCTTGCGAGGGGCCATGCCTCGCGAGGCGGACGACGCAAGACCTCCTCAGGTGCGGCCTCGCCGGGCAGGCTCGCGAGTGGCGGAGAGATCAAGGAAGGGTAAACCTCGCAAGGTCCTCGTGATGTGAGCCATGACGATCGAGACCAGGCGGGCGCCAGTGCCCGCGGTGTCCTTGTTTCCACTTTGGTGCCAAGGGGGCAAGCGCAGGCGCGGAGTACCAAGGCATCAGGCAAAGGTTTCCATATTGGTGCAACAAGACCAAGACCCGAAGGACGGCAGGACGAACGTCACCATGGAGCCCAAGATGGCGTCACCACCAAAGCCTTTGGCAGGCGAACACCACCTTTTGTCAGGATAACTTGTACTAGCCGTCCCCTTTCGAATTGGCCGTTGTTGGCTCCCTTCCCGCTCAATATTTGGGGAGAGGACCAGGGCCTATATAAGTAGAACTATCCACCACAGTGAAAGGGGACGGAAAGGAGGAGAGAACAAAGAGAAGGGAACGGAGAGACAAGTGAGGATCAACCTCATCACAGTCCACCAAGTACAAGAACACCTCAACCTCAAGAGGCTGCTCTTCCCCTTGTAAATGTTCTTCATCAGCCCAAGAGGCAATCCACCACCACCACACTGGAGTAGGGTATTACACCACAACGGTGGCTTGAACCAGTAGAAATCTTGTGTCTTTCTGTGTTGTGAATTCGTTGAGTTCATCTGCGAGATCTTAGAGAGCTAGGGCATGGATCGATAGGGAGAAAACCTTCGCGCATACCCCAGTGTTTGAACCTCAAGGGTTTGCCAGAACTCGTGATTCGACATTTGGCGCACCAGGTTGGGATGCGCCGGAGTCTCTTCCCCACCAATGTACCCGTTGACGCTCCGTGGACTCGATGTCTGTAGACCCAAGGGCCCACTCCGACCGATGGGTAGCCTGGCCAGCCCAGACGGCGCCACCTGCCCATGAAGACCTCGACCCACGCTCCAGATGGTGCAAGCGCCGCCTAATGCTACGGGGCGCGGGCGGCGCGGCAAGGCGTCATCCACCCCCACTCCACGACAAGCGCGATCCGCTGCAAGGGCCACAAGCCATGCCGCGGCAAAGGCGCCACACACCCGGCGGGAGCAGCCGAACATGCGGGCCGTGCTCACGGTGGCGCGGGAGTTGCTATGGTGCCGACTGATGGAGAGCGGACATGACCCACAGCTGGAACGTGTCGCTGAGCTCCTGGAAGCGGCGGCGTCAGGAGCGCCGCCTTTCTGCTATCTGGTTCCTTCCCGAGCCGCTACTGGACCTCACG
This sequence comes from Triticum aestivum, assembly GCF_018294505.1. NCBI lineage: Eukaryota > Viridiplantae > Streptophyta > Magnoliopsida > Poales > Poaceae > Triticum > Triticum aestivum. Next base: position 286,978,931 of record NC_057797.1, on the reverse strand, counting down.
ACGGACCATGCCGCAACCGCGCACCCTCGGGTGCGCCTGGGGGCTTCACCAACACCAGGACGGCCGGCTACGCCTGGGGCCCTGTTGCCCCCGCGCCGCCTCTGATGAGCATGGGCACGAGCGTTGCCCCCCATGGCCCCAGTGAGGCGTCGCGCTACCACCCTCGGAATGCCGCACTGGGTCGGGAGACGTGGAGCGTGGGGCACTACGGCGAGGTATTTGGGGTGGCATCCCTGGAAGCCTATGTGCTCCGCATGATGGGCCAGGAGTACAAGCCGGAGGATGACCCTGGCTCGTTTCCTGGGCTAGGTTGGGAGGAGGAGGCATTGGGAGCTGAAGCCTTCCAAGAGCCGCCGGAGAGCCCCGCCAACCGCGCCATCGACAATGGATACATGGTACCACTAATCCCTTGGGAGCAAGCTTATGCTAACCATGAGTCGCAGATGAACCAGGCCACGGCGCCGAACGGTGACTACAGCACGGCGATGCCCACCCCGACAGGAGAGACCCGCTGGGGGCTGCGTGGAAGAGGCCAGGAGCAAGGCCCCTCCCCATGTCGTGAGGAGCAAGGCAACACCCGGAGGTAGGCCCTCTACCGGGGTGGCGACCGCGACCCTTCCCCCGACAGAGGACCCGTGGTCGCCGAGGGTGCCGCTGGCGTCCCCTCTGCCCGCGTTGGGTCGTCCCGGTGTCCGGTCGTTCCAGCGGTGGTAGGGGGTGGTGCAAGGCAAGGCCCTCGCCTTGCTATATGAAGCAAGGTCGGTACCTGTGAAGCAAGGCCCAGTGCATGTGAAGATCGCCGCGCGTGACACTCTCACGTAATAATGAGTGGGGCTGTACATGCCCCGGAGTCTTCGGAGAGCCGCCCTCGGGCCTCGGGGGCTCCCTCCCACACCTAGTGGCAGCACTTAGCTCCGCGCTACTGAGAAGACGTCGAAGACTAAACTAGGCGCGGGACGCGGCCACTTTGTTTGGATTTCTTTTCTGTAACCCTGCCTTCTGGGTTTGGTTTTTAGTTGAAGTTGAATTTTCATTTGACGCGTGTGGGGGGGATACCTTTTCTCATTCGAGTTATTTCTTGCGGTCTCGTTCTTGCCTTATTTCGGAGTTCGCGCCAGTCGCTCCCCCATCACGGGCCCCTCGCGAGCCGGGCTGGGCATGAAGCACACGAGCCACACGCGTGGCGGACCGTGGTGACCGCACGCTTATCACACGGCCGTCTCGGGCATGGCGATGAATTCGTCAGGGGCTCCTCAAAAGCTGACAGTCTCTCGGGTTGGTTTTGGGCGCGTCCATGCTAAGGTAAAGCACAACAACAACATTGCCCCGACATGCATAAGCTCATGAAGAAGCGTACTCAATTTAGTACGAAAGGATAAAAGCTGCGATTATTTACATGAGGGGCTCCCCCTCTCAAAATGCTCTTACAGTCTTCCAGGGCCATGCCCATGTTTTTACAGGGAAACAAGGAATCAGCCGCATATGTCGCTCGCCGCGTCACCCATGTCATCTTCAGATGCACCGATCGCGTCACTGTCACCATCGTTGTCGTTGCCCTCACCTTTGTCGGCGTCGACGTCGCCATCATCAACCACATCGCCTGCGTCCGCCGCAACCACAACCCCGTCGTCGTCAGACGGGAAGCCCTTACCAGTGTATCCACGTGGTCTTCAACCCACCGTGCCAAGTCGCCCCGGATGGCTTCCGGCACAGGAGCGATAGCGGGGTCAAAATTGAAGTCGAGATCAATGTTCCCGAGGTGGCTGAAGACGCGGGAGAACGCGCGCCCAAGCAGACTGCGGCTTCTCTGTTCGACAAGCTGGCAAGCCCTATTAGACCGGGCTTCCAGGCTCGTCACCATGTTGGTGAATAAGGTCAAGTGACTGGCGTAGTCATCCGAGTGGGGGGGGGGGGTGCATTCTCATCGCAGATGAAGTCCAGGGCAGCATTAGCCCTGCTCCGGAGACCTTGGAGCATGGGGGCGTGCTCGCGCTCTAGCATTCGCCATTAAAGCTCCTCCTCCCTGTTTTTCCGCGCGATGGCCTCAGCGTAATCAACCCGCCTCTGAACAAAGAGCAGCTCGGCGTGGGCAGAGGCCATGTCCGCCTGCGCCGTGCCAGGGCGGCAGCCGTGGCCTCCTCACACCTTTGCGCCTCATTTGACCTGGGACGGGGAGCGGCGGTCCTGCCCGCTGCCCCGGTTCCCGCAAGCTTCAGCTCCAAGACACGCTGACCTTCAAGATCCGTGCAAACCTCAGCCACCCGGCGGTCGACTTCCTCCTAGACTCGGGCCTCGTGAGCTCTGATGGCATCCTCCACTTGGGAAACTTGATGCTCCCTCATCTCTAGTTACTCAAGCTCGAGGCTGTGCTCCACGGCTTCCAGAGCCAACGCCTCCTCGCGCTTCCGGACCTCTCTTCCTCGGCAGGCATCCCCCTTAGTGCCGCAAGGGCAGACTTGCATGCCTCCACTTGCTGCTCGAGGGACACACTCCAGGCATGGAGATCCCACGCGCGCTTCTCCACAGCCTCGCGACGGCGGTCAGCTTCATGAGCCTCCTCTAGAGCCCGGGAGCAGGCCTCACGGGAGGCAGCGAGGGAGGCCTCAGCCATCACGTTCTCTAGCTTGCACTGGTGACGCCCGAGGTTGATGGCCACTTTCAGCTTGTTCCACTCCTCCGCCAACCAAAGACCCTCGGCCTCAAGGCGCGCGTCAACACCCTCAAGTTCTTGGCCAAGTCGGTTCATCACGTCCAACGCCTCCTGGAAGAGCTCATAGCGAACGACACTCCGCCCATGCTCGAACTTAAGCGCATGACCCATTTCGCCCTCCGCCACGGGGGTTGTGGGTGGCGCCCGGTGCGGTGCGCCCCGTCTCAGGAGGGGGCTGGGGGCTGGCAGTGCCTCAAGCGCCAGCCGGCCCTCGCGAGGGGCCCGAGTCGAACAAGGCCCGCTGCTTGAAGAAGACCCCAGGGTCGAGGCCAGCCAGCTGCCAACCGAGACTGAGGGGGGAGCCCTTGGCACGCCTACCACGCTCCGAGCGAGGCCGCGAAGGAAAGATGGCGAAAGCACGAGCTCGGGCACCTTGATGATGGACCAACTCCCACGGCAGACCCCACGTCGCAGGCGTCACCCGCAGCCGCGGCGCTGGAGCTTGGCGGGTGTGGCAGGACGAGAGGGAGCTACTTCTCAGGAGATTTCACAGCCCCCACAAAAAGGAGTCCTGAGGGAATGATTGTCAGGAAGGGAAGACGGCTCACAAAAGATCACCGAAATAAGGTACGTACTCATCGACGGGGATGTACTTTTGTCACTTCAATGGCCCGAAGATACCACTACCGCTCGGATATCCCTTCCTTTTGCAGAGCTCCTCGAAGTCCACGCAAAGCCGACTGAAGCGCTGAACGTGGTGGCCAGTGTGGGGTGAAGCCGGAGAAGTGCTCGAGAGAACGACTTTAGTGTTGCCCGGCTACGGAGAACAGTCAGGCGCCGTTTCAGCGCAACCTCCCGAGGCCTTTGAAGTTTTGGCCTCGAGAGACGCATGCTGCATCGCCTCAGCAACCGGCATTCTAGAATCACGGGATCCTGAGGACGACGCCTCGGGAGCCCCGGGCGGCTTCCGCACCTCAGCACTCGTGCCGCCAGCCTCCGACGGCGCTCGTCCCCCTGCACCCACATTCGGGGCGAGCCCGGCACCGGCGACGGAGAGGTCAACCATGCTGGCAGGGTTCTCGCGTGACCCCACCAGGTCGTCCGGACGCAGCCCCCACTCATCAAAGGGAGGCATGCTCCTCGCGAATTCAGCCTTGTTCCCGAGGTGGTACATCAGACAGTTCTTCCCAGGAAAGTCGTATGGTGAATGGACACCTATCAGGACCTTGAGCATTGTTTGGCGCGCCCCAGTGGGGAGCTCGGACTCCTGAAACCTCATGTGGTCCTGATTGCTGAGCAAGGTCCACATCGGGCGAGAATGACGTTGAAGCAGAGCAACCCGGCGCCAGATAAACTCCCTCGCCACCATCGGCGCGGTCACGCCACGGTCCTTCGGCATCCTTAGCCAGGACCAGAAAGGAGCAAGACGGGGGCTTGCGAGCCTCTCATGGCTCCAGCCAGAGTGGGGAATGGCGGGCGCTGACGGGGCATGGAGCAAGGGGCTGAGCACACCGGCATTGACAAATACCACCATGTCCGAAACTCGCTCGTAGAGGGTGGAAGCTCGAATTCGATCCCCGTGTCCGCCGTCGCGGCCACGGTGTAGAAGCTCACGCACCCCGAGCTTTGCCGGGGATCGGTTAGACGCAATGAGAAGAAATGGAGGAGAAGGGCCACAGAGGGAGCGATGCCCACCATGGCCTCGCACACGAAGGCGAAGACGGCAAGGAGAGTCACGGATTGGGGGTCGAGATGCAACATATGGATCTGGTAGTGTTCAAGCACTGCGTTGAACAAGGCGGAGAAAGGGGGAATCAGGCCCGCCCAAAGGGCATCGACGAAGATTGGGACCTTGGTGACTGCCCGAGCGATGCGAGCGCGAGACGTGGGCCAAGCCATAGTCTCCCCCACTCGATGAACCTGGTGGCGAGCATGGGGCGCACCTTGTCCATGGCCTCGTCGTTGAGCACCAAGGATCGGTCGACTGCAGGCTCGGCGGCTGGAGGCGCACTTGGTGGAGATAGTGGCTTCTTCCCCTTGTCAGATTGGAGAAGAGTGGTATAGTCTCGAGGAAGCAGAAGGACTATTAAAGAAAGGCGTGGGCAATGGGAGAATAACTGTGTAGGTTGGGAGGGCCGCATAGCTAGGCGGGTTCAAAGGCAGGGTGAGGAAGCGGAGATGCCCACGTCCAATCAACCGCCACACGTCAACCAAGGCCGCAGGCTTTGGGGGCCTGTGGTGCTCCGCGCTTGACCCTTTGGCTTCGCTTGAAGCCAAGCCCGAGCACGCCCTAGGCCCGGGTGCTACTGTCGGCGTCCTGGGAATGGGGTCCCCAGAATTTCTTGCCTGCGGCCCACGGCGTGGCTGGGCTGGCAGGTCTATACGGCCCATCTTCATTGACAAGGAATTCAAGACCCTCGCGAGGAGCCAAGCCTCGCGAGGCGAACGACGCAAGACCTCCTCAGGAGCGGCCTCGATGGGCAGGCTCGTGAGGGGCAGAGAGATCAAGGCAGGCCAAACCTCGCGAGGTCCTCGTGACATGAGCCATGACGATCGAGACCAGGCAGGCGCCAGTGCGTGCAGTGTCCCGGTTTCCTCTTTGGTGCCAAGGGGGCAAGAGCTGGAGCGGAGGGCCGAGGCATCAGGCAAAGGTTTCCATATTGGTGCAACAAGACCATGACCCGAAGGACGGCAGGACGGAGGTCACCATGGATCCCAAGACGGCGTCACCACCAGAGCCTTTGGCAGGCGAAGACCACCTTTTGTCAGGATAACTTGTACTAGTTGTCCCCTTTCGAATTGGCTATTTTTGGCTCCCTTCCCGCTCAATATTTGGGGAGAGGACCAGGGCCTATATAAGTAGAACTAGCCACCAAAGTGAAAGCGGACGGAAGTGAGGAGAGAACAAAGAGAAGGGGACGAGAGACAAGTGAGGATCAACCCCATCATAGTCCACCATGTACAAGAACACCTCAACCTCAGGAGGCTATTCTTCCCCTCGTAACTGTTCTTCATCAGCCCAAGAGGCAATCCACACCACCACACTTGAGTAGGGTATTACACCACAACGGTGGCCCGAACCAGTATAAATCTTGTGTCTTTCTGTGTTGCGAGTTTGTTGAGTTCATCTGCGAGATCTTAGAGAGCTAGGGCATGGATCGATAGGGAGAAAACCTTCACGCGCACCCTAGTGTTCGAACCTCAAGGGTTTGCCGGAACCCGTGATCCAACAGCACCGGACTGCGCTCGCATGCCTCCCATTCAGTCAAGGTCAAGCAGCTATCCGCACGGCACCTCCAACAGCCATTAAAGCCAAGACATGTGGCGTCATGTGAATGGTCAACAAAACACACACGGTTTGAATTATACAAACATTTCAGATATTAAAGTGGCAGCAATTTTTTCAAAATGCCACTATTGGATGTCATTATTCGAGGGCGCCTTCTCTCAAAATGGACACAAAAATACCACATCATGTCGGGTGCCATTCCATGATAGCATGCCAAGTTTCATGAATTTCAGACGAGTTTTGGATTTACTAGAATTTAAAACCCAGGCATCTCAATGTTTTGCCGGCAATCAACGATGCCTTGGTGTTTCAAATTTATTCCCGTTTCTTGCATGGGACCTAAGCATGCACCCAAGGACACATGTTTTATTTTTCAACCAATTTATATGCACTAGAGCATGTGCATGTAGTTCAAATTTGAATTATGCATACAAATGCATTGAAAACTCAGTTAATGCATAAAAATGTCCAAAAGAACCCCGAAGAATCACAAAATTAAAACAACACTCTTGTTGTTCTATGTTGACGCGAGAAAATTTTTGGAAGCAATAATAGGCAGTGGATATCGTTTCGTCCCGAAAGGTGGGACGTTCCCTACCGAAACCATGATGCTTCTTGTGAGAAGCTCTGGTTTATGAGAAGCATATACCCAAACCTGCCCCAAACGGGACAAAATTTTTACCACAGCATGTAGATGCCGCTCCATGAAAGGATGCCAAGTTTCATGAATCTCAGATGAGTTTTGGATTTACTAGAATTTAAAAACGAGGCATCTCAATGTTTTGCAGGCAATCAATGGTGCCTTGGTGTTAGAAATTCATTCCCATTTCTTGCATGGGACCTAAGAATGCAACGAAGGACACAAATTTGATTTTTCAACCAATTTATATGCACTGGGGTAGGTGCATGTAGTTCAAATTTGAATTATTCTCATAAATGCATTGAAAGCTCAGTTAATGCATAAAAATGTCCAAACGAATCCTGAAAATCCAAAAAATTGACACCACACTCCTGTTGTTCTATGTTGACACGAGAAACTTCTTGAAAACAATAAGAGGCAATGGATATTGTTTCGTCCCCAAAGGTGGGACGTTCCCTACCAAAACCATCATGCTTATTGTGAGAAGCACTGGTTTGTGAGAAGCATATACTCGAACCTGCCCCAAATGGGACAATTTTTTTAACACGGCATGTTGATGCTGCTCCATGATAGCATGCCCAGTTTCATGAATTTTAGACGAGTTTTGGATTTACTAGAATTTAAAAACCAGGCATCTCAATGTTTTGCTGGCAATCAACAGTGCCCTGGTGTTTGAACTTTATTCCCATCTCTTGCATGGGACCTAGGAATTCACCCACGGACAAGATTAGATTTTTCAACCAACCTTAGTGCATTGGAGCATGTGCTGGAAGTTCAAATTTGAATTATGCACATAAAATGCCTAGAAAACCAAGTTAATGCATAAAAATGTCCAAACGAACCCCAAAAATCAAAAAAATTGACACAACACTCCTATTGTTCTATGTTGACACTAGAAAGTTTTTGAAAGCAATAAGAGGCAATGGATATCGTTTCGTCCCCAAAGATGGGACGTTCCCTATCAAAACCATCATGCTTGTTCTAAGAAGCTTATACCCAAACCTGCCCCAAATGGGACAAAATTTTCACGACGACATGTTGATGCCGGTCCATGATTGCATGCCAGGTTTCATGAATTTCAGACAAGTTTTGGATTTACTAGAATTTAAAAACAGGCATGTCAATGTTTTGCCGGCAATCAACGATGCCCTGGTGTTTGAAATTTATTCCCATTTCTTGCATGGGACCTAAGCATGGACCCAAGGACACAGATTTTATTTTTCAACCAATTTATATGCACTAGACCATCTGCATGTAGTTCGAATTTGAATTATGCACACAAATGCATTGAAAACTTAGTTAATGCACAAAAATGTCCAAAAGAACCCCAAAAATCACAAAATTAAAACAAAACTCCTATTGTTCTATGTTGACACGAGAAAATTTTTGGAAGCAATAAGAGGCAGTGGATATAATTTCGTCCCAAAAGGTGGGACGTTCCCTACCGAAACCATGATGCTTGTTGTGAGAAGCTCTGGTTTATGAGAAGCATATACCCAAACCTGCCCCAGACGGGACAAATAGTTTACCAGACATGTTGATGCCGCTCCATGAAAGCATGCCAAGTTTCATGAATTTCTGACGAGTTTTAGATTTACTAGAATTTAAAAATGAGGCATCTCAATGTTTTGTCGGCAATCAATGGTGCCCTGGTGTTTGAAATTCATTCCCATTTCTTGCATGGGACCTAAGCATGCACCCAGGGACATAGATTTGATTTTTCAATCAATTTATATGAACTGGAGCATGTGCATGTAGTTAAAATTTGAATTATGCACATAAATGCATTGAAAACTTGGTTAATACATAAAAATGTCCAAACGAACCCCGAAAAATCACAAAAATTGACACAACACTCCTGTTGTCCTATGTGGACACGCGAAAATTTCTGAAAGCAATAAGAGGCAATGGATATCGTTTCGTCCCCAAAGGTGGGACGTTCCCTATCGAAACCATCATGCTTGTTATAAGAAGCTCTGGTTTGTTAGAAGCTTATGCCTGAACCTGCCTCAACTGGGACAAAATTTTCACCACGACATGTTGATGTCGTTCCATGATAGCATGCCAAGTTTCATGAATTTCATACGAGTTTTAGATTTACTAGAAATTAAAATCCAGGCACATCAACATTTGCCAGTAATCAACAGTGCGATGGTGTTTGAATTTCATTCCCATCTCTTGCATGGGACCTAGAAATTCACCTAAGGACACACATGTGATTTTTCAACCAACTTTGGTGCATTGGAGCGTCTGCTTGTAGTTCGAATTTGAATTCTGCACATAAAATGCCTAGAAAACCCAGTTAATGTATAAAAAAAGGCCAAATGAACTCTGAAAAATTCCAAGATTGAACACGACACTCCTGTTGTTCTATGTTGTGAAAGTGCGTTATATCGACCAGAGGGGGGGTGAATAGGCAATTTTGATGAAATTCTTCACTGAGGAATTTGTAGGTGAGGCAATTCCTTAGTGAAGAACTACTAGCAGCGGAATAAGTACTCAGAAATAAACATAACTGAAGATAAGCATGGTCATCATGACGAAAAGAAGACAAGCATAGAGTACTGAAAGCGTAATCTCAGGATAACACAGGATGAAGACAAACAGACTGAAGAAATTGAACAGAGGAAATTGAGAAAGTCTTCAGTCAAAGTCTTCAAACACAGATAAGAACAAGCATACAACACAGTTATGAGGAAATCAAAGAGTTGAGGAAATAGAACCAATAAGCTTGGTGAAGACAATGATTTGGTAGACCAGTTCCAACTGCTGTCTCAGTTGTACGTCTAGTTGGAGCGGCTGAGTATTTAAACTCGAGGACACACAGTCCCGGAACCCAGTCCTGAGCACGCAGCTCAGGACACCAAGTCCTCACCGTATTCTCCTTGAGCTAAGGTCACACAGACTTCGCCCAATCACTCGTGGTAAGTCTTCAAGCGACTTCCAAACCTTCACAAACTTGGTCACTCGGCGATCCACAATTCCTCTTGTATGCTCTAGACCATGACGCCTAACCGCCTAGAAGAAGCACAGTCTTCAAAGGTAACAAGCGTCGGATCCACGCAGGATCAATCTCTTCAGTGATGCTCAATCACTTGGGGTTTGTAGGTGTTTGGGTTTGGGGTTTTCCTCACACGATGATTTTCGCTTAAAGTCCTCGGAGGATGGGTTGCTCTCAAATGACAAGTGTCAGTTTCTCTCGGAGCAGCCAACCAGCTAGTGGTTGTAGAGGGCGGCTATTTATAGCCTAGGGAGCAACTCGACATGATAAGACATAAATGCCCTTCAATGATATGACCATTAGGTGGATAGATATTTTGGGACAGCTGGCGCATAGCACAGCAACGGTCGGAATTTTGAGTAGCAAAATCATCAGGGCTATCATGTTCCTCACTGTGTAGACAATCTGCACTGGTGAATTTCTAACTCTTCAGTCAGAACAAATTCCTCAGAGACCAGAAGAACTTCATCTCTGTCACTGAAGAATATGACTGGACTGTATGAGACTTCCAATGGCTTCACTCGAAGGGATTGGTAGGTATAGGATATTGAGTTGAGCATCACATGGAAATTTTTCCTTAGTATTTCCTCGACCCCCTTTAACAGTATGGTGTTTCTTATGACTCAAGAAAGAGAAAATGAAACTATGAAAACAAAAGTCTTCACGCTTCATGTTCCTCGAATGAATACCATGTCTTCACGGTCACACCAATTTCTTCACTTTCAAAGTCTTTAGAAAGTCTTCAGAAATCCAAAGTCTTCAGTCGAAGAACTTCATTTTTAGGGGTCGACTTTCTCTATAAATATCAAACTCCTCATAGACTTATAGACTTGTGTACACTCACAAACGCATTAGTCCCTTAACCTATAAGTCTTCAATACACCAAAATCACTAAGGGGCACTAGATGCACTTACAATCTCCCCCTTTTTGGTGATTGATGATAATATAGGTTAAGTTTTCAACGGAGATAAACATATGAAGTGTAAATACTGATATTGAGAAATTTGATTGCAAGATATAGAAGAACTCCCCCTTAAGATGTGCATAGTGAGGAATCTTGTAATTCATACACGCATTTGACATATAACAGGGAAGAATTTGAAATGCATGATGAAATATGGTGGCTGATGTAATACAGCATGCGTGCATTAGCATATATGAGGAATAAGCATGCAGAAAAAACATATCAGATGTATCAGAGCACCATCGGGTTTAAGTTTACAACTCGATCCAATGAAGTCTCAAAAGAACGAGAGTTGTAACTTAACAAGAAAAACGCCTATATAGAAATACCCGCTTGAAGACTAACTCAAAATTCCCCCTCTTTGTCAGCAAATGACCAAAACGATCGAATATGAGCGCCAGCGTTGTTGGGGTCGTTTGTTGTAGTAGGGCCTACCGCAGTGTCGGCCAAGTCTTCATTCTCATCAGTGTCGTGCGATGAAGAAAATGAGCTGGCCACCAGAGAAGGAACCTTGACCTTCTTTAATTTCTTCGGTGGAGGTGCAGACCAGTCAAAATCTTCCTTGAGACCCATTTTCTTCAGATCGTCTTCACCATACAGATGTGACACTATTGCCCAGGTGCGACTGAAAACTTCATGGAGGTAGTAATGGTTTTTCTTCACTGCATTATGTGTAGCAGTCATGTTGTGAAGAAATGAACCAAACTGACGCTTAACCCATTTATGATTTTGATCCACCTTCTGGTGAAGACTAAGCAAAAGCTCATGATCAGTCATCACACGAGGAGTAGTGGCTTGAGGACTAGACTTGGGTGCATTGGCAGAGTCATGCGTGGTAGAGTCATCATTGGTGGAATAAGAGGCAGATTTGCGAAACTGACCATCCAATGGACGAATGCCTTCATCTATAATAGCTGGTGCCTTGCCCTTTTCATCAACTGACGAATAGGTCTGCTTGAGGACTTCAATCGGCGGCAAGTAGCTGAGATGATTCTCAAAATCAGCTTTGTAGTTGAGTGAAGACCGTGTCCTGAGGAATCTCATAATCCAAGGTGCATAAGGCTTCAGCTCAAACGGAGACAGTGCAACATTTGCCAGTGTCCTCATGAAGAAATCGTGATAATTGACAGGAATGCCATGAACGATGTTGAATACCAGATTCTTCATGATGCCAACAATTTCCTCATCAGATGAGTCATGGCCTTTGATAGGACTCATTGTCCTCGTAAGAATACGATAGACAGTTCTGGGCACATAAAGTAATTCCTTCACGAGGAATTTGGTTCTTGGTGCCTGACCTGGCTTCAAAGGTTTCATTAGAACCTGCATGTAGTGATTTGTAAGCTTAGGTTCACTGTAGATGCAACGAGCTTCTTCAAGGGGAGGTCTGAGTGGTAAGGCACGAAGCAATTTAGAAGCTGGTGCAGTGTAGTGAGTGTTTTTAGACATCCAATCCAGCACCCATGAATTCACATCTTCAGAATCTCCTGTGATGTGCAGTGTTGCATAAAATTGAAGAATCAGTTCTTTATTCCAATCACAGATGTCCGAGCAAAAGTTTAACAGTCCAGCATCGTGAAGAACACTTAGGAATGGAGCAAAGCACGGCAGAGATTCCATATCCACGTGAGGAATGTGCTCATGGTAGAAGATTTTCTCTTTGTTGAACAGCACCGAGGAATAGAAATTGGCTTGACTAGCAGTCCAGAAACGCCTCTTCCTAATGCGAGCAGAGTTATAAGGGTTGTAGTCTTCGAAGAATACATGCTCGCCGAAGAAATCATCAGCCTTAAACTTTAGCTTGCGTGAGAATGGATCCTTTGGCTTGGGCAGAGGAGTGTCAGTGAGTTGCATCACGACCTCAGGAATCACAGTCTCGGGTTCTTCAGGCTAAGGAATTTCTGGTTCCTCTTCAGTAGCAGTCTGCGTCTTCAGATGTTCAACAGCAGTTGTTTCTTCGGCGCTAGTGGCTGGAATTTCCTCATGTACAGATGAAGTGGCGTGAGTTTCTTCAGAGCCCATTTGAACAGTTTGTGCGGGGGACTGAGGTATTTGCTGCAACGGTGTGAACATTGGAGAGTTTGGATGCTGACTTTCCCAGAATTCATCACTCATCACTGGTGTGGAGCAGCCAACGTCCACATCTTCATCATCCATTTCTTCAACGCCAGCCTCTTCAGCTGTGAACAGAGGCATAGGCGAGGAGATAACAGGTGTTGAAGGGATCGTATCCACTTCAATTTCTTCATCAACCTGCTCTGACAAAGCAGCAGAATGATTTTCTTCATCAGATCCGCTAGGGATCTTATATTCTTCACCAAAAGGAACAAGGTCCTTTGATGGCATGGTTGAGATCGGAATAGCATCAATGGGATTAGCAAATGAACTGGTCAAAGGCTTCATCTTCTTCGGAACTGAAGAATCTGAAGTAGCTGAAGCTTTCTTTTCTTCACTGCTGCACGCTCTGCAGCCTTGGTCTTCTTCACATCTGATGTAGATGGAAGGATCAGAGTTGGTGTTGGCGCAGGAGGAGCAGAGGAATCTGGTTGATTTTCTTCAGGCACAACTGATGCAGTTGCCCTGATTTCTTCAGTTTCTTCAGGCACACCACTAGTGGATGCCCTGGCAATTTCTTCAGCGGCTAGAATGCAGTCATCAGCCCTGGAACTCACATTTTTCTTCAGCAACCTGATTTTCATCAGCGGTGCTGGCATGTTCTTCAGTCGGCTGAGCAGATGCTTCAGCCTGAGGAATTTCCTGTTGCATTGGGGCAGCAACATTGGAAGTGAAGTTATCAGCAAGTCTCACAAAACGAACTTTGACTCCAAGCCAATCAGCATGGTACGCGTCAAATTCATCACTGAGTTTCTTGATCTTAGATTGAGTAGTGACAAGTTCTTCAGTTGTCATAAAGATAACGTTTTTCTCCAGATAGCGCTCCTTCTTGTACTGCACTTTCTTGATCTGCCTAGCCTTCTCAAATTTCCATTTTTCTTCTTGTATGAAGTGGGTCAGCATGTGACTTTGGCTAGGAGTCAGCTTGAAGTCAGGCATGGGAGTGTTGGGATCTTTGTGCCAAACGTCAATGTATGCGAGGATCAACTTGAGATCCAAAAGAAGTGGCACATTTGTTCCCTTGGCTCTAGTGGCCCTGACTTGCCTATCTCTGATGATTTCAGCAAGTTCATCATCATCAGCTTTGCCTTCTCCAGACGGCACTTGGAAGGCGACCTGCTTCTTCTGAGGACTAGGGCGGGGACCTCGTCCAGCGATGGCCTTTGTCTTCAGTAGAGAGGGTCCCGTTGAGGAATTCGGTGCAGCTGAGGAACTAGCTAAGGCTCCTAAGGCAATTGAGATGCCCGTGGTCCTTTGACACATGGCGAGATGCATAGGTGCATAGGACTTTGTCAGAGCAGCCGAAGACTTTGGCGGAGGAGCTGAGGACTTTTGAGGAACATGAGCAGCATGAGGAATTTGCCGTGAGGGCTTTGAGGATTTTGCCGTGAGGGCATTGCTGAGGAACTTGGCCTTGAGGGCACTGTTGGTGAAGCACTTGGCTTGCGCGCAGGCTTCTTTGACATAGCCTTCTTTACCTTGACAGCAGAGGCCTCAGCAGAGGCAGCAGCAGCAGCAGCAGAGTCTTCATGGAATTTCCTCACTGCTTCTCTGGCTTGCTTAGCCAACTTGGCTTGGCGCTTGGCCCATTCATCAGGATTGTCCTCACCGCGCTTGAGGCTAGTGGGATCTGCTATTTGGCCAGGTGCCAATGGAGGTCTTGGGCATGGAGGATTGAGTGCGAATTTCTTCATGTATTTGGGAGTGACATATCTGTATTCCTCCACTCTCTAGCCCATCTTCTTTCTATCTTCTGAATGCGCACCTTGCGCTGATTTTTGTCTTCCTTAGGAGGTGTGCAGTACCCAGCATATATATCATCAGGGATCTCAAACACTGTGTTGACCTCAGCCCTCTTTCCTCCTTTCTGTGGCTTCTTACCGCCAGCCACTTTCTTCAGTTGAGGAATTTGAATAATTGAATTCTCTGGAGAAGTATGCAACTTCTCTTCAAGGAACGCTGCAAATGAGTTAAGTTGATGAGAACCTAGTGATTCAGTGGCTGACATGAGTACCTGTGAACAGAGTATAGTTGCGAGGAATTTGGAGAGGTCATATGCGTTCTCAGAAGGTTTTGTAAAAAGAACAAGTTTGAGGAATTTGACCAGATGAGTCTTGAAGAATTTCACTAAGCATTCATTGTCTTAGGTTCCAGAGATGTGTAGATAAAAAATCCACACATTTGAGGAATCTTGAAGAAAAACATATCTTAGAGAAACGAATCAAGAACAGATGATATGTGAGGTGTTTTAGTGTGTGAAGATATGAAGAAAAACACCATTGAAGATTTGGTAGATAATCATTCGATTCAACGAGGGTAATAAAAGTAACTTTTAATTACCCTGGATGAAGAACACGACGAACAGTGAAGTGGAGAGGTGAAGTTCGTCTGTGTAGATCTTCCACGCCCTAACTCGGCGGAGGAAGACGGGTACGACAGCGGCGGAGTGAAGATTTCCGCGGCCGGCGCGAGTACGATGGTGACGAGGTCGAGGCAATGAAGCTCTTCCTCACCGGCGACGATGAAGTAGCAGCGGCGCTAGGGTTTGAGAAGCTCGAGCTGGAAAGAGGTTGAGCGTAGTAAAAGAAGTGAGGAAGGGGAAGAGGGGTATTTATAGCCACGGTGAAAAACTGTTCGCCCGAAGAAATTGGACGAATGTGCCCCTCACCCTTCTCATTTGCTTGACTTGTGTCACCCACGTACTGAGAGGTGGAGATCATGTGTGATCGTGGGTGAATGGATAAGTGTATCGTGGGATGCGGAACGTTTGAGCGGCAAAGCCGAAAATTTAGATAAGATAGGTTTTAAAGTTCCGTTCGCAATTTCTTCAGCTGACAAGGACACAGTGAAGATTTTGAACGAGTTTCAAATAGAACGTTTATGAAGAATTTGTGAACAGATTGGGTTGAGTTTAGCATAGAGGGGGAAGGGTCTGATCACATTCACTTAGCAAAAAAACAACTTGAAGAATTAGCAATAAGTTAATGTTGTAGAGGACATAAACTCATATATATATAGCCAATGAAGAAAAACGTTGGAAACAGTGAAGACAATGCAAAGTTGAAGAATATGAACAATTGAGGAATTTGAAATTTTGGTGGTGGTGACCCACTGTATAAGAATGATGATTTCAGACACCGCGTACAATTATGGTAGGGTTCTGAGAATCAAATTCTTCGTTAATTTCTTCACACTAAGAGTGTTATTCTTCATTGATTGAAGAAAAATGTTTCTTCATGTGTTGCACATCTAAGTCATCAATTTTGCATAAGTGTTAGGATGAGTGTCCTTTTTAAAGAACATTCGAAGATTCTAGGATATTTAGCTCACACCGCAACTTGCTAAAACTCTTCTCATCCATGGGCTTTGTGAAGATATCGGCTAGCTGTTCTTCAGTCTTCACATGCTCAATAG
The DNA here is from genome assembly GCF_018294505.1 of Triticum aestivum. Lineage (NCBI taxonomy): Eukaryota > Viridiplantae > Streptophyta > Magnoliopsida > Poales > Poaceae > Triticum > Triticum aestivum. Next base: position 286,962,857 of record NC_057797.1, on the reverse strand, counting down.
AAATGCCGCCCTTCAACACATGATCACGAAGAAAATGATGACGAATCTGAATGTGCTTTGTCTTCGAGTGCTGAACTGGGTTGTGAGCAATCTTGATGGCACTCTCATTGTCATAGAAGAGAGGCACATTCTTCATGTTGACGCCGTAGCCCTTGAGAGTTTGCTTCATCCATAGCAATTGAGCACAGCAAGAACCAGCAGTAATGTACTCAGCTTCAGCAGTAGATAGTGATACACAGTTTTGTTTCTTCGAGGACAAATAGACCAAAGATCGTCTGAGGAAATGACATGTACTAGATGTTGACTTGCGGTCCACACAATCACCAGCATAGTTAGAGTCAGAATATACAATGAGATCAAAAACCGAGTCCTTGTGGTACCATAATACAAGTGTTGGTGTGTGAGCTAGATATCGAAGAATATGCTTCACGGCCTTATGGTGTGATTCCTTCGGTGTATCTTGAAATTGGGCACACATGTAAACACTAAGCATTATGTCTGGCCTAGATGCACATAAGTACAATAAAGATCCAATCATGGAGCGGTATACCTTATGATCGAAGTCGATACCATTTTCATCAGTGCATAGATGGCCATTTGTGGGCATAGGAATTTTGATGCCTTTGCAATCTTGCATGCCGAATTTCCTCAGTACATCCTTGAGGTATTTCTCCTGAGATATTAATATGCCATTGTGTTGTTGACGAATTTAAAGACCTAAGAAGAATTTCAACTCTCCCATCATAGACATTTGATATTCTTCACTCATCATATAGGAAAATTCATCACTTTAATGTTGGTCAGTACAGCCAAAGATAATATCATCAACATATATTTGGCACACAAACAATTCACCATCATAAGATTTAGTGAAAAGAGTAGGGTTGAGTGAACCAGGTTTGAAGCCTTTCTTCATGAAGAATTCCTTCAAGGTATCATACCACGCTCATGGGGCCTGCTTGAGGCCATAGAGGGCCTTGTTGAGTCTGAAGACTTTGTCAGGATTCTTTGGATCTTCAAAACCTGGGGGTTGAGCAACATATACTTCTTCCTCAAGCTTACCATTGAGGAATGCACTTTTCACATCCATTTGATATAAATTGATATCATGATGGTTAGCATAAGCAAGTAATATGCGAATAGCCTCAAGTCTAGCAACAAATGCAAAAGTTTCATCAAAATCAATTCCTTCAACCTGTGTGTAGCCTTGAGCTACGAGCCATGCCTTATTCCTCACCACAAGGCCATTTTCATCTTGCTTTTTGCGGTAGATCCACTTTTTGCAAATGATATTGTGCTTGCGAGGATCTGGACGTTTGACCATTTCCCAGACATTGTTGAGCTCGAACTGATGTAATTCTTCTTGCATGGCCTGAATCCACTCAAGCTCTAGAAATGCTTCATCTACCTTAGTGGGCTCTATGATAGAGACAAAATCATAGTGCCCACAAAAGTTAGATAAATGTGAAGCTTTTGAGCGTGTGAGAGGACCTGGCGCTTTGATGTCATTGATGATTTTTTCAACTTGCACTTCTTTTGCAATGCGAGGATGAGCTAGTTGTCGTTGATGAATTTGACCAGCATTCTCTTCATCACCATTTTCTTCAGTATTTTCTTCGGGTGCATTAGCTCGACGTTCTTCATGTTCTGGAATGAGTTCTTTAGTAGATTCTTCAGTAGGAATGACATCCTCAGTAGCCTTGAACTTGATAGTTTCCTTAGGTGATGGTTCATCTATCACAGTAGGTAGGTGCTCTCTTTGCAATCCATTAGTTTCACTGAACCGCACATCTACAATTTCAACAACCTTGTGAAGAATGTTGTTGAAGACTCTCTAGGTGTGCGAGTCCTTTCCGTAACCAAGCATAAAACCTTCATGTGCTTTCGGTGCAAATTTTGAGTTGTGATGAGGATCTCTAATCCAAAATTTAGCACCGAAGAGATTGAAATAACTCACATTGAGTTTCTTATCAATGAGGAGTTCATAGGCAGTCTTCTTGAAGATATACTCTATTGATGATGTGTCACGCAGTATCGATTGCCTCAATCCAGAACCGACGAGGCATTTTGTATTCATCAAGCATAGTGCAAGCCATCTCAGCAAGAGTCTTGTTCTTGCGCTCCACAACGCCGTTCTACTGAGGAGTGTAAGGAGCAGATAACTCACGAGTAATACCAAGTTCATCAAGATAGTCATCTAGACCAGAATTCTTGAACTCGGTTCCATTGTCACTTCTGATGTGCTTGATCTTCACACCAAAGTTGGATCAAGCCCTCGAGGAAAATTGTTTGAAGACTTCCTGCACTTCATGTTTGTAAGTAACAATGTGTACCCATGTGTATCGAGAGTAATCATAAACAATAACAAAGCCATATTGAGATGCATCATTTGAAACAGCAGAATAATGATTAGGACCGAAGAGATCCATGTGAAGCAGTTCAAACGGACGACTAGTGGTCATGATAGTCTTCGCTGGATGCTTAGCCTTTGTCATCTTTCCAGCTTCACAGGATCCGCATAGGTGATCCTTGGGGAACTTTACATTCTCGATGCCAATGACATGCTTCTTCTTCGCAAGCGTGTGCAAATTCCTCATGCCTGCATGACCAAGTCGTCGATGCCAGAGCCAGCCTTCTGAAGCTTTTGCAAGTAGGCACACGGCTGGTTGTGGTCCTGTAGAGAAATCAACCATATACAGGTCTCCTCTCCTAAAGCCTTTGAAGAATTTGGAATTGTCAACTTCCATAACCACAACACAACGGTACTTGCCAAAGACAACAACCATATCGAGATCGCAAAGCATTGAGATAGACATGAGGTTGTATCCTAAGGACTCGACAAGCATGACTTTATCCATGTGTCGATCCTTTGTGATCGCAACCTTACCTAGACCCAATACCTAACTTTTGCCTTTGTCAGCAAAGATGATATGCTTCAGATGCGACGGAGATAATGGAGCATCCATCAATAGATTCTTGTCACCAGTCATGTGATTTGTACATCCACTATCGAGGACCCACTCAGTGGCTTTGGGTTGATCATCCTGCAGATGAATTAGTGCAGCTTACAAACTCAAATACTTCATCAGTGAAGAATATGACATCAATTCATCAGATCAATTTCATCAAGCAAAAGAACATATAAAGCAATATGAGGACGTGAGAAATGAAGGTTCATTTCTTCATGATTAGCCTGCGTCCTATCAGGCATGCCCAGGTCTCCAGCAAATTCTTCACATGATTATGTATGTCTGGAGACCTGACCCTGCAAAAGAGATTAGTTCTTTTTCTTCACCACCCACATCTGAAGGGGTGGCAAAGAGTTCATCATTCTGCGAGCTCCATATGAGAAGGATGACATAGAAGCCAGTCCATTTTGTTTCACATAAGAGGGGTTAGAGTAAGCAGAGAAATTCTTCGAGGGCTTATGGACATAATGATTTGAAGAATAATGCACATATCCATAATCCTTAGATCTTTCCTGCGAAACAGACGGGTTAGCACGATGATGTTCATATGAGGACTTTGATCCTTTTGAGGAATATGATCCATGTGAGGAGTTTGGTCCGTATGAGGACTTGGATCCATATGAAGAATTTGGTCCATATGAAGAATTTGATCTGGGGTTCCTATACTTCACAGGCGGCATCATGATGACATTCACCTGAAGATTTTCAAGGAATCTTTTCGGAACCCAGATTTTCTTCATAGGGGAACCGTTCCTACAGTTAGTGCCAACATATCTAGCAAATACTTCACCATTCTGATTTTTGAATAGTTTATAGTTGGAGTCAAATGACTCATCATCAGAATGAGGAGATTCACATGCAAATCCAGATAAGTTAGATGTATCAACTGGAGGTACCTTTGCAGCAACCCATGTTGTTTTGGGGTACTACTCAGGCTTCCAATATGTACCATCAGCATTAAGTTTCCTCTCAAAGGCAATACCCTCTTTCCTAGGGTTCCTGTTGAGGATCTGCTTTTTAAGCACATCACAAAGAGTCTAATGCCCTTTGAGGCTTTTGTACATGCCTGTCATGTACAATTCCTTCAGCCCTGCATCATCAGTGATACTAGCAGTGTCCTCAGATGGGGAATTAGTGATAGCAGAGGCATGTGAAGAATTTGAAACATTAGTAGCATTTGAACATTCAGGTGAAGAATTAGCAGATTCACGTTCAATGCATTTAAAACAAGGAGGAACAAATTCTTCCTGAGAAGCGCTGATTTGTTGAGCAAGTAATGAATCGCGCTCCTTCTGAAGATCTTCATAACTCACCCTTAGCTTTTCAAGATCTTGCTTTCTTTGAAGAAATTCATAAGAAAGCTTCTCATGGCCGGATAAGAGAGTGTTATGATGACCTTGAAGATTGTCAAACCTAGTCTGAAGTCTCTGAAGATTTTCAGTCAAGGCTTTAGTGCAATCCATTTCTTCACCCAACATATCATCACTTTTATCTAGCATGATTTGAACCTTTTCTAAAGCCCTTTGTTGTTTTACAGCAATCTTACCAAGTTTACAATAGTTGGGCTTAAGGTTTTCATCAGATTCATTCTCACTTGATTCAGAGGAGGTATATTTGAGTACTTTGGCACCCTTTTCCATGAAGCAATAGGTGGGAGCGTAGTCATCATCGCCTTGATCAGCCTTGTTGGTGAGGTCATTTTCTTCGGTGTTGAAGATAGACTTGCTGATGAATGCAGTAGCTATAGCTAGGCTCGCCACTCCGGATTCGGACTCCTAAGATGTCTCCTCTTCCTCATTTTCTTCAGATTCAGCCTCAGAGTCCATTTCCTTGCCAATGAATGCCCTAGCCTTCTTGGAGCTGCTCTTCTTGTGATATGAAGGCTTTGAGGATTTTGATGATGAAGATTTTGTGGATTTCTTCTTTTTCTTCGCATCATCAGAACTGTAATCCTTGTATTTCTTCTTCTTTGATTCCTTTTCCCAGTGAGGATAATCTTGAGTGTAATGTCCAGGTTTCTTGCATTTGTGACAGAGCCTCCTCTTGTAGTCACTGGATGAGGAATCATTGCTCCTTGAGGGTCTTCCAAAGCGAACATGTCTTGAGATCTTTTGGAACTTCTTCACGTGCAAAGCTAGATCACGGCTTAGTTCTTCAGGACTCAGATACTGCCTTGGCCTTCAGTACACGTGATCTGCCATAGCTCGAACCATAGAGATGACTTTTTCATCAAGTTGGAACTCATGAGTATTTAGCCTCTCAAGAATATCAGCGAGATCAAGTGACTTGTAATCAGCACGTTCTTGTATCATCAATGCCAGAGTGTCAAATGAGGAATCAAGCGATCTCAGCAATTTCTTCACCAACTCATGGTCGGTGATGTCAGTGGCACCAAGTGCTTGAAGCTCATTTGAGATGTCAGTGAGGCGATTGAAGGTTTGTTGAACATTTTCATTGTCGAGTCTTTTGAAGCGGTTTAAGAGATTGCGAAGAACATCAACTCAAGAGTCACATTGTGTTGAGACTCCTTCATTCACTTTGGACAGTCTATCCTAGATAAGCTTAGCAGTTTCCAAAGCACTCACTCTTCCATATGTCCTTTGCTCAGATAGCCACATATGATATTCTTCGCTTGAGAATCGAGTTGCTTGAATCTCTTCACATCAGCAGCATTCAGAGAAGATGTGACTGAGGGAACACCATTTTCCACAACATACCAGAGATCGTTATCAATTGCCTCAAGATGCATTCGCATCTTATTCTTCCAGTAGGGGTAGTCCGTCCCATCGAAGGTAGGACACCAACAGAGACCTTGATCATACCTGCGGTCGACATAACTAAAACTCCAGGCGGTTAAACCAAAATCACACATAACAAGGGAGTACCTTGCTCTGGTACCAATTCAAAGTGCGTTATATCGACTATAGCGGGGGTGAATAGGCGATTTTTACAAAATTCTTCGCTGAGGAATTTGCCAGTGAGGAAATTCCTTAGTGAAGAACTACTAGCAGCGGAATAAGTACTCAGAAATAAACATAACTGAAGACAAGCATGGTCATCATGATGAAATGAAGACAAGCATCGAGTACTGAAAGCGTAATCACAAGATAACACAAGATGAAGACAAACAGATTGAAGAAATTGAACTAAGGAAATTGAGAACGTCTTCAGTCAAAGTCTTCAAACACAGAGAAGAACAAGAATACAACACAGTTATGAGGAAATGAAAGAGTTGAGGAAATAAAACCAGTAAGCTTGGTGAAGACAATGATTTGGTAGACCAGTTCCAACTGCTGTCTCAGTTGTACGTCTGCTTGGAGCGGCTGAGTATTTAAACTTGAGGACACACAGTCCCGGACACCCATTCCTGAGCACGCAGCTCAGGACACCAAGTCCTCACTGTATTCTCCTTGAGCTAAGGTCACACAGACCTCGCCCAATCACTCGTGGTAAGTCTTCAGGCAACTTCCAAACCTTCACAAACTTGGTCACTCGACGATCCACAATTCCTCTTGGATGCTCTAGACCATGACACCTAACCGTTTGGAAGAAGCACAGTCTTCAAAGGTAACAAGCGTCGGATCCACACATGATCAATCTCTTCAGTGATGCTCAATCACTTGGGGTTTGTAGGTGTTTGGGTTTGGGTTTTTCCTCACTTGATGATTTTCGCTCAAAGTCCTCGGAGGATGGGTTGCTCTCAAATGACAAGTGTCAGCTTCTCTCCGAGCAGCCAACCAGCTAGTGGTTGCTGGGGCTGGATATATATAGCCTAGGGAGCAGCCCGACATGATAAGACATAAATGCCCTTCAATCATATGACCGTTAGGTGGATAGATATTTTGGGACAGCTGGCGCATATCACAACAACAGTCGGAATTTTGAGTAGCAAAATCCTCAGGGCTATCATGTTCCTCACTGTGTAGACAATCCGCACTGGCAAATTTCTAACTCCTTAGTCAGAACAAATTCCTCAGAGACCGGAAGAACTTCGTCTCTGTCGCTGAAGAATATGACTGGACTGTATGAGATTTCCAATGGCTTCACTCGAAGGGATTGGTAGGTATAGGATATTGAGTTGAGCATCACATGGAAATTTTTCCTTAGTATTTCCTCGACCCCCTTTAACAGTACGGTGTTTCCTATGACTCAAGAAAGAGAAAATGAAACTAGGAAAACAAAAGTCTTCACGCTTCATGTTCCTCGAATGAATACCAAGCCTTCACAGTCACACCAATTTCTTCACTTTCAAAGTCTTCAGAAAGTCTTCAGAAATCCAAAGTCTTCAGTCAAAGAACTTCATTTTTAGGGGTCGACTTTCTCTGTAAATATCAAACTCCTCATAGACTTAACGCATTAGTCCCTTAACCTATAAGTCTTCAATACACCAAAATCACTAAGGGGCACTAGATGCACTTACATGTTGACACTAGAAATTTTTTGAATGCAATAAGAGGCAACGGATATCGTCCCGCCCCCAAAGGTGGTGCGTTCCCTATCGAAACCATCATGCTTGTTGTGAGAAGCTCTGGTTTGTGAGAAGCTTATACCCAAACCTGCCCCAAATGGGAAAAAAATTTCACCACGGCATGTTGATGCCGGTCCATGATTGCATACCAAGTTTCATGAATTTTAGACCCCTTACCCGAGATCCGCCAGTTTTGACACCGATACTAAGCATGCAACCAAGGACACAGATTTTATTTTTCAGCCAATTTATATGCACTAGAGCATGTGCATGTAGTTCAAATTTGAATTATGCACACAAATGCATTGAAAACTCAGTGAATGCATAAAAATGTCCAAAAGAACCCCGAAAATTCACAAAATTAAAACAACACTCTTGTTGTTCTATGTTGACGCGGGAAAATTTTTGGAAGCAATAAGAGGCAGTGGATATCGTTTCGTCCCGAAAGGTGGGACGGTCCCTACCGAAACCATGATGCTTGTTGTGAGAAGCTCTGGTTTATGAGAAGCATATACCCAAACCTGCCCCAAATGGGGCAAAATGTTTACCACGGCATGTTGATGCCGCTCCATGAAAGCATGCCAAGTTTCATGAATTTCAGATGAGTTTTGGATTTACTAGAATTTAAATATGAGGCATCTCAATGTTTTGTTGGCAATCAATGGTGCCCTGGTGTTTGAAATTCAATCCTATTTCTTGCATGGGACCTAAGCATGCACCCAGGGACATATATTTGATTTTTCAACCAATTTATATGAACTGGAGCATGTGCATGTAGTTCAAATTTGAATTATGCACATAAATGCATTGAAAACTCAGTTAATACATTAAAATGTCCAAACGAACCCCGAAAAATCACAAAAATTGACACAACACTCCTGTTGTTCTATGTTGACATGAGAAAATCTTTGAAAGCAATAAGACACAATGGATATCATTTCGACGTTCCCTATCGAAACCATCATGCTTGTTGTGAGAAGCTCCGGTTTGTGAGAAGCTTATGCCCGAACCTGCCCCAAATGGGACAAAATTTTCACGACGACATGTTGATGCTGCTCCATGATAGCATGCCAAGTTTCATGAATTTCATACGTGTTTTGGATTTACTAGAATTTAAAATCCAGGCATATCAACATTTTGCCGGCAATCAACAGTGCCATGGTGTTTGAATTTCATTCACATCTCTTGCATGGGACCTAGAAATTCACCCGAGGACACACATGTGATTTTTCAACTAAATTTGGTGCATTGGAGCGTGTGCTTGTAGTTTGAATTTCAATTATGCACATAAAATGCCTAGAAAACCTAGTTAATGTATAAAAAAGGCCAAACGAACCCTGAAAAATTCCAAGATTGAACAGAACCCTCCTATTGTTCTTGTTGACACTAGAAATTTTTTGAATGCAATAAGAGGCAATGGATATCGTCCCGCCCCCAAAGGTGGTACGTTCCCTATCGAAACCATCATGCTTGTTATGATAAGCTCTGGTTTGTGAGAAGCTTATACCCAAACCTGCCCCAAATGGGACAAAATTTTCACCATGGCATGTTGATGCCGGTCCATGATGGCATGCCAAGTTTCATGAATTTCAGACGTGTTTTGGATTTACTACAATTGAAAAACCAGGTATCTCAATGTTTTGTCGGCAATCAACAGAGCCCTGGTGTTTGAAATTCATTCCCATCTCTTGCATGGGACCTAGAAATTCACGAAAGGACACACATGTGATTTTTCAACCAACTTTAGTGCATTGGATCATGTGCTTGTAGTTCAAATTTGAATTATGCACATAAAATAACTAGAAAACCCAGTTAATTTATAAAAAAAGGCCAAACGAACCCCAAAAGTTCATTCCCATTTCTTCCATGGGACCTAAGCATGCACCTAAGGACACATATTTGATTTTTCAACCAATTCACCGGGGCATGTGCATGTAGTTTAATTTTGAATTGTGCGCCTGAAATTGCTAGAAAACTAGTTTGATGTATGAAATTTCCAAACGAATCCTGAATAATTCCAATTCTTTTACGACAGACATATAGTTGCATGTTCATCGTAGATAAAAGGTCTAGCAATTCAAACAACGTCCATTGCCGCTGTGACCCCATTTTGTAATTCAAATCAAGTACATCCCACACAGTTTATTCTCACCAACCATGTGACATGTAGTACAAAATATCTTGGAGCATCATCAGTGTATAGTGCGCCTATGGCTTACGCGAGAAGGTGCCTCGGCTACAGTCCACAGCCGGCATGTCAAGCACACTAGCTCTCTCCCCAAAACTCTCACCTCTGCATCCCTCGCAATCTCGAAGATATCTACCGCCTGGAAGGATTTAATGTATGATAGCACATGATTAGTATGTGCGGACCGGGTGTGATGTGTGTTACTCCCGCTCTGCTTCAGTCCCTTGATTCAAATTTTCAGTAGCCCCAACATTTTTCTCCCGCCACTACATCCCTCGCAATCTCAATAATATCTGCTCGCCCTTGATCCAAATTTTCAGTACCCCTGGCTTGTTACTCCCGCCTAGTAAAATTTTAAGTTGCCGCATTATTTCCTCAAACACAACCTCCGCTCACACAAACGCATACAACCCTCGAAACCATTGGTAGGTCACCGCCATCGCTGGCGCCTCCATCCTCAACCTCTGCCTGTGTGCCGGGGAGCTCGAGTAGACAATGGCCAAAAAGAGGTTTATCGTGGCCTTTTCGGCCAACGCCAGTGAGGTGGACACCGAGGTGTCCCCGTCGTCCTCCACGGGCCCGATCAGCCATCACCGGTCACCCGATCCACCCGCTGTCGCGCCCCTCCGCCAGTTCGAGGACTTCCCCGTCCTCCCCGTACCCAGCACCTGACGAAGTCCTACCTTGGGGTCCGGCAGTGGTGGTGGGGGACGTGGGTTGCTGAGATTATAGATCAAGAGACCCACACCCGCCCGTGGCTTGGTAGCTTCCACATGGCCGAGCTCGCAGCCATGGAGTACAACCGCTAGCAGGTCTGCTACCACGGCATGGCCGCTAGGCTCAATTTCCCTTTGGCACATGTCCGGTCCACCTTGTTCTGCCGGAGCCAGGGGTGGTGAGCTCACCTATGGCGCAGGAGGACCGCGAGGCGTGGGAGCGGCTCGAGGCCGAGGCTGCCGACGAGGCCTACATGCAAGAGCTCCGCCGGCAGCACCCGGAGCTCGTGGAGGCACAGCAGGCGATCTTTGCCGGCGTGGAGGGCGGCGAGGTTACCGCGCTTTCCTCCGATGATGAGGTCGAAGGCGGCGAGGTCGGTGGCGCGGAGTGCAGCAACGTTATCACGCTCTCCTCTGATGACGAGGTCGAAGGGGGTGATGACCGCGGCACGGAGGGTGTCGAGGTGGACCCCGAGGACGAGGAGATCGACGTCGACGAGTGGAGGAGTGCCTTCCCCAATGACCCCGACGACGGTACTGGCCCGGACCAGGCTCGCGTCACACCGTACATGATGAGGAAGGATTGTCGAGCTCTACTTCGACCGAAAGTAGTTTTGCTTAGTTTAAATTTATGTTTTATGTTCATTTATGCAAAACTATCTATGTTTATGTTTGAGTGCATGCTACTTTCGGTTGAACCTGCTTTAAACTTGATCAAATTGATGTTTACAACCTTAAGTTTAGGGGATCGACTAGTAAAGGGTTTTAGTCCTTTAACTTTTTTAGGATCGCCTAGAGATGTTCTTATGACTTTTTTATTTCAATTCTTCACAATGTGATGCTCTATATGTGCAACTATTTGCCGTGCAAGTCAATTTCATCAATAGCAGTTTCAACAATACCACTATGAATTATGATATTTGGTTGTTGTTAAGGATATTGCAGTTAACATGCCTTTTCGTTTTTCAATTGTTGTTCAGCAACATGCATTGTACTGAATGACTAAATATGCAATCCTGGGCTACATAGCAACAAGGAAGAGTGTTACCTTAATGTTCTAACGATGTCTAGATATTCATATAATAAAATCTTATATAATGGGATGGATGGAGTGTTGTACTACATCATTTTTCAATTGTTGTTTAGCTTCTAATATTAACTTGGTGCTTTAAGGTACATATATCATTGCCAAAGATCCACACTTTGACTCTTTCTGTGTATGGGGCAATGAGATATTCATGAACCAGCATCAAGTAAGGATATTGATAAAGATTGTTACTAAAATGGGTCAAAAGATGTCAATCGAACTATTTGTTTACACTTTATGCAAGACAATAGTGAAGTGCAGGATGGTAAGTAAGAACCCTGTAGCCTTCTTTTTACTGCCCATAATGAGTTGTGTTAGATGACAATATCTGAATCTTTTTTCTTTTGTAGTGGATCCTAAAATAGTTTACTCAAGATTACCTCTCAAACTACATGATTGGCAGCCGACCATCACAAGGGGTTGGACTAGAGTCCTGCATGCCTTCTGTATCTAGGAGAGCACAATAGGGTCATTCCACTTCACCTTGTTTAGCAACTGGAATGTTTGTCACCTGTTTCTTTACCATATGTAATAGTACAAGTATAGAACCCTGGTACATCATTCTTTATTAGGTGCTTCAGTAATTCTTAAACATATGTACCTATGAATCGAATAATGCATTGGTTGTTTGAATCTGATGGACATGTATAAAGCTATAGCCTACTTTCAAGTTTAAATTAGGTACAATTTTAAATAGCAGCAATTAAATTAGGGCAAAATTACGTTGTGCGGGTCATTACGGCACACACGGTTCGTAAAACACAAACGTTTGCGATATACACCATAATCTGAGACGGTTCACACAGAGGAAACATGTGAAAGCATGCACACAGTTGCCGTTTGCAAAGCGTGTGTGATGTTAGACACTATCACATATGGTGCGGGAAAACTAAATATGTGTGATTGTATAACTATCATACACGGTTTATAATCATGAACTGTTTGTGATGTGCCAGGCATTTTAAAACTCCCGTGCCTAGAATCTTCCTGGAAAACTCCTGTGCCTGGAATCTGCCTGGTTTTAGGCAGAACCACAAAAAACCGACTGCGATGGTAATGCGAGCACAAACGAGTACCAAGGATGAAGCATTTGGGATATTCGAGATATAAAAAATGGTTATATAGGGACAACTTTGTGCATCAAGGCTCCCCATAGGTGGTGCGCGTCGGTCCTAAACAAACGATTTTTAACCCCTTTCCGCGACATCATATGGAACCGTCTCCATGTGAGTGTTGGCGATAGGGGGGTCCTTCCCACACGACCCAAAAACTGTCGGGGATAGGGAGCCTTGATGCATACATTTGTCCCTATATGACCATTTCTGATATATCGAATACCCCAAATGCTTCATCCTTGGTACTCGTTTGTGCTCGCATTGCCATCGCAGTCGGAGTTTTGTGGTTTTGTCTAAAACTAGGAAGATTCCAAGCGCGAGAGTTTTCTAGGCAGATTCTGGGCACAGGAGTTTTACGATGCCTGGCACATCACAAACAGTTCAGGCTTATAAACCGTGTAAGATAGGTAGATAATCACACACATTTAGTTTTCCCACACCGTATGTGCTAGTGTCTGACATCAGACACGCTTTGCAAACAGGAACTGTGTGCATTCTTCCACACGTTTTCTCTCTGTGAACCGTCTCGGATTATGGTGTATATCGCAAACGTTTCTATTTTACCAACCGTGTGTGCCATAATTACCTGCACAGCATAATTTCACCCTAATTTAATTGCTTCTATTTAAAATTGTACCTAATTTAAACTTGAAAGTAGGCTATAGCTTTATTCATATCCATCAGGTTCAAACAACCAATACATTATTCGATTCACAGGTACATATGTTTGAGTATTACAGAAGCACCAAATAAAGAATGATGTACCAGGGTTCTATACTTGTACTATTACAGATGGTAAATAAAGAGGTGATAGACATTCCAGTTGCTGAACAAGGTGAAGCGGAATGGCCCTATTGTGCTCTCCTGGATGCAGAAGGCATGCAGGACTCTAGTCCAACCCCTTGTGATGGCCGGCCGCCAATCATGTAGTTTGAGAGGTAATCTTGAGTAAACTGCTTCAGTATCCACTGCAAAAAAAAGATTCAAATATTGTCATCTAACAGAACTCATTACCGGCAGTAAAAAGAAGGCTACAAGGTTCTTACTTACCATCCTGCAGTTCACTGCTGTCTTGCATAAAGTGTAAACAAATAGTTCGATTGACATCGTTTGACCCATTTTTGTAACAATCTTTATCAGTTTCTTCACTTGATGCTGGTTCATGAATATCTCATTGCCCCATACGCAGAAAGGATCGAAGTGTGGATCTTTGGCAATGATATATGTACCTAAAAGCACCAAGTTAATATTAGAAGCTAAACAACAATTGGAAAATAATGTAGTACAATAGTCCATCCATCCCATTATATAAGATTTTATTACATGTATATCTAGATATCATCAGAAGATTAAGGTAACACTCTTCCTTGTTGCTATGTGGCCTAGGATTGCATATTTAGTCATTCCATACAATGCATGTTGCTAAACAATAGTTGAAAAACGAAAAGGCATGTTAACTGCAATATCTTTAACATCAACCAAATATCGTAATTCATAGTGGTATTGTTGAAATTGTTATTGATGAAATTGAACTTCACAGCAAATAGTTGCACATATACAACATCATATTGTGAAGAACTGAAATAAACAAGTCATAAGAACTAAAATAAACTAAGCTAAACTACTTTTGGTCGAAGTAGAGGTCGACCCAATCCTTCCTCCTCATGTACGGTGTGTCGCGAGCCGGGTCTAGGCCAGTACCGTCGTCGGGGTCGTTGGGGGAGGCACTCCTCCACTCCTTGACGTTGATTTTCTCATCCTTGGGGCCCACCTCGACGCCCTCCGCGCCGCTGTCGCAGCCTCCTTCGACCTCGTCATCATAGGAGAGCGTGATAACCTCACCGCCCTATATGTCGCCGTCCTCGCCGCTTTTGACCTCGTCATCGAAGGAGAGCGCGATAATCTCGCCGCCCTCCATGCTAGCAAAGATCATCCACTCCGCCTCCACGAGCTCCTAGTGCTGCCGGCGGAGATCTTGCATGTAGGCATCGTCGGCGGCCTCGGCCTCTAGATGCTCCCATGCCTCGCGGTCCTCCCGCGCCATAGCCAAGCTCACCACCCCTGGCTTCGGCGGAACAAGGTGGACCGGACGTGTGCCGAAGGGGAAATTGAGCCTAGCCGCCGCGCTATGGTAGTGGACCTGCCAGTGGTCGTCCTCCATGACCGCAAGCTCGACCGTGTGGAAGCTACAGAGCCATCGGCAGGTGTGGGTCTCTCGATCTATAATCTCGGTGACCCACATCCCCCAGCGCCGCTTTGGGACCCCGAGGTAGGACTTCGTCGGCTGCCAGGTCCTGGGGAGGATGGACAAGTCCTCGAACCGGCGTAGGGGCGTGGTGGTGGGCAGATCGGGAGACCAATGATGGCCGATCGGGCCCGTGGAGGACGACAGGGACACCTCGGCGGCCACCTCGCCGGCGTCGGGCGAAAAGGCCGCGATAAATCGCTTTTGGCCATTGGCTACTCGAGCTCCCCGGCACACAGGCAGAGGTTGAGGATGGAGGCGCCGACAATGGCGGCGACCCACAAATGGTTTCGAGGGTTGTGTGTGTCTGTGTGAGCGGAGGTTGTGTTTGAGGAAATACTACGGCAACTAAAAATTTTAGTAGGAGGGAGTAACAATGTAGGGCTTCTTAAAATTTGGATTAAGGGCGAGCAGGTATTTTTGAGATTGCGAGGGATGCAGAGGAGGGAGTAAAATGCCGGGGCTACTAAAAATTTGAATCAAGGGACTGAAGCAGAGCGGGAGTAACAAACATTGCACATGGTCCGCACATACAAATCATGTGCTATCAAACATTAAAACCTTCCAGGCGGTAGATATTTTTGAGATTGCGAGGGATGCAGAGGCATGATTTTTGGGGCAGTGAGCTAGTGTGCTTGACGCGTGGGCTATGGACTATAGCTGACAAACGTTCTCGCGTAAGCCATAGGCATACTATACACCGACGGCGTTCCAAGATATTTTGTACTACATCTCACACGGTTGGTGAGAATAAAATGTGTGCGATCTACTTGATTTGAATTACAAAATGGGGTCATAGCGGCAATCGACGGTGTTTGAATTGCTACTCCTTTTATCTGCAGTGAACATGCAACTATATGTGTGTCGTAAAAGAATTCGAATTATCCAGGGTTCGTTTGGACATTTCATACATTAAACTGGTTTTCTAGCCATTTCAGGTGCACAATTCAAAATTAAACTACATGCACATGCTCCGGTGCATACAAATTGGTTGAAAAATGAAATATGTGTCCTTCAGTGCATGCTTAGGTCCCATGGAAGAAATGGGAATGAATTTTTCAGGGTTCGCTTGGCCTCTTTTATACATTAACTTGGTTCTCTAGGCATTTTATGTGCATAATTCAAATTTGAACTACAAGCACATGCTCCAATGCACTAAAGTTGGTTGAAAAATCACATGTGTGTCCTTGGGTGAATTTCTAAGTCCCATGCAAGAGATGGGAATGAATTTCAAACACCAGGGCAATGTTGATTGCCGGCAAAACATTGAGATACCTAGTTTTTAAATTCTAGTAAATCCAAAACTCGTCTGAAATTCAGGAAACTTAGCATGCTATCATGCAGCGGGATCAACATGTCGTGGTGAAAATTTAGTCCCATTTGGGGCAGGTTCGTGTAGAAGCTTCTCACAAACTAGAGGTTCTCACAACCCAGAGCTTCTCACAACAAGCATGATGGTTTCGATAGGAAACGTATCTGTGACGCTCCGAGACCGATGCGCCAGGTGTCTTCCAGTTATTCGCCATCGTTGCCATGGCATTCGCTTGCGTATTGCAACTTTCCATGTCATCATTCGCATTGCATCTGCATGTTTTCGAAACTTGCATTCGTCCGGGTTCCCCCAGTTCCGTCCGTTGTCTGTTCTGAGCCCAGACACACTTGCACGCGCCCGCGGCATGTCCGAGATATTATTTTATAAGTGGTTGGAAAATGTTCTGGGAACGGGTTGAAAGTTGGCATGCGGTCTTGTTATGTTGTAGGTAGGCCGCCTGCCAAGTTTCATCGCATTCGGAGTCCGTTTGACGCCCCAATGATTATCTATATCGGCAATAGTAGCCGGTATTCCGTCGGACGTTTCGGTCTCCGAAACCACTGATGGGTCTCTCCCTCTCTCTCTCTCTCTCTCTCCCTCTCTCTCTCTCTCTCTCTCTCTCTCTCTCTCTCTCTTCTCTCAGCTTGAGGCCTTCTGCACAGTCCTCTACCCACCACCAGGACCAACCTAACCTCTCTCGTCAGCCCGCGGCCCTCCTCGCGCGCGCGTCTGAAAGCTGTCCCGGACCCGACCCGGACAGTCGTCACCGTTCGGTCCGGATCATCCCCAAACATCTACAAAACGTCTTCGTTTTGTTAATTGGACTTCCTAACATATTTTTTCTCGACCGCCCGACTACGATCGGAGGGACGAGGTAGCCCCTACCCAAAAATCCACATGCTATATATGTATCAGTCCAACCCTAAAATGAAGGAGAGTTGTCCCATCATTCCTCCTCGCCGCCGCCACACTCAAACCCCTGCCTTGGGATCCTCCTAGATCCCCTTCTGCTCGATCTCCCCTGCCACCAGCGACCGAGCCAGTCCTCACGATCCACATCACAGCCGCCCTCCTCTGCTCGTCCTTTCGCGAGCACTAGAGGCCCCATCCTCCCGAGCACACCTGCGAGGCAGGTCCGAACCCCGCCATCCTTGTCTTCTCGCACGGCCAACCACCCCGGCCAGCCTCCGACCTCCAGCAGGACGACCCCATCGCCGCTCCTCCCCTGCTCCCTTCCAAGTTCTCTTCGCTCAAGCTCACTCTGACTCACCCATCTCCGTCTCTCTCCGATGTTACCACAGGAGAAGCAGCACCCTCGCCGGAGCAAGAGCGTCCCCAAATCCGGACCCTTCCGACGCCCCCTCGCCGGATCCGGTCATCCCCGACTCGTCGAACCCCACTGAAGCCGCCGCCCCGTTTCTGTCGCCGTTTGCCCGCTCCTTGCTGGAGTGCCTTGCAGCGTCTTGCCTCCCGCAGCCATCCTCATCCACGACCTCAAGGAACCGAGCGAGGACCTCACCGCCCGGACCCGCTTCCTCTGCTTCGCCCCAAGCCGTGTGCTTGCCGGATTCGCGCTCGCCGGTCTCCCCATCGCGCCAAGTCCCTGCACCCGCGACCCCTACCTCGTACGCGCCTTGTTCATCGAGGAGAAGATGAATGTTGACCACACGCGTGGACTGCGCCTCGTCCACGAGCGACCGCCAGTGGGCTCTAGGCCTAGGATCGCTAGCAGCCTCCCAGATTCGTCGGCCCACCGCTCTGCTTCCCCATCGGCCCGTTGGCCCAACGTGAGAAGCCACCATTTTTCCCCTGCCCTATGCGCTGCATACTATCCTGCGCCCAGCAATTACGGCCCAGTGTGTTTTTTTCCTTGTCTGCGTTTTATCAATTATCAAAAAAACTGCATATTTACAGAAAACCCCATGTTGTTCATGCATATCTTAACTCACCAACCGTCCATCGGATCTAAATAAATTATATATGTAACTTGACTAGAATTTCATCTAGTTTAATAATATCCAACTTTCATCCATGTTTAAAATGTTGTTTGTTTAAAATTGCTTAAATAACTTGCTAAAATGTTTTAATTCATAACTATTTAACCATAACTCTATATTTAACAAACTTTATATGTAAATGGGGTAGAAAAATGCCTAGTTTAACATGGTGGCATTACTTCGCATGTTTAACAACTCTAAAATTTGGTTTAGGGCAGAACAGTACCAAACCTTAAAATATGCATATGGGGTTTTACCGGAATTGTTGTTCGTTGTTTCTGGCCTCATTTAAACTTGCCTAGATACGTAGTTTTACTTTGCTTCACCCCTTGCCATGCTAAACAACATTTAATATTGTTGAGTACATAAACAAGATCGAACTAAAGAAGTCACATGGTGTGCTGTCACTATGCAACTCGTTGCATATTGAGCTCCACTTAATTTGTAGGATTGTTTGTGCATTTTGCCATGCCATGACCCATTAAACCGGACATGCATCATACTTGGTTGTGCATCATGCCATGCTTATGTGATGGTTGTTTACTATGTTGTTTGCTTCTTTCCGGTGTTGCTTCTTCGGGTTAGTTCCGATAACGTCGCGTTTGTGAGGATTTGTTCGAATACGTCTGCTTGTCTTCTTCATGGACTCATTGTTCTTCCTTGCGAGATCTCAGGCAAGATGACCATACCCTCGAAATCACATATATCTTTGCTTGTTAGTTGTTCGCTCTATTTGCTATGCCGCGATACCTACCACTTGCTTTATCATGCCTCCCATATTGCCATGTCAAGCCTCTAACCCACCTTTTCCTAGAAAACCGTTGTTTGGCTATATTACCGCTTTGCTCAGCCCCTCTTATAACATTGCTAGTTGCAGGTGAAGATGAAGTTTGTTCCATGTTGGAACATGGATATGTTGGGATATCACAATATCTCTTATTTAATTAATGCATCTATATACTTGGTAAAGGGTGGAAGGCTCGGCTTTATGCCTCGTGTTTTGTTCCACTCTTGCCGCCCTAGTTTCCGTCATACCAGTGTTATGTTCCTTGATCTTGCGTTCCTTACACGGTTGGGTGTTATGGGGACCCCTTGAAAGTTGCTTTGAATAAAACTCCTCCAGCAAGGCCCAACCTTGGTTTTACCATTTGCCTCACCACCGCCTACTTTTCCCTTGGGAGTCGCTCTCTCGAGGGTCATCTTTATTTTAATCCCCCCGGGCCAGTGCTTGTCTAAGTGTTGGTCTGAACTAGAGTCCTTTGCAGCGCCACCTCGGGGAAACATGAGGGTTGGTTTTAGTTGTATGGAGCGCTCATCCGGTGTTACCCTGAGAACAAGATATGTGCAGCTCCTATCGGGATGTCGGCGCATCGGGCGGTCTTGCTGGTCTTGTTTTGCCATTGTCGAAATGTCTTGTAACCGGGATTCCGAGACTGATCGGGTCTTCTCGGGAGAAGGAATGTCCTTCGTTGACCGTGAGAGCTTGTAATGGGCTAAGTTGGGACACCCCTGCAGGGTTTGAACTTTCGAAAGCCGTGCCCGTGGTTATGGGAAGATGGGAATTTGTTAATATCCGGTTGTAGAAAACCTGTCACTTAATCTAATTAAAATGAATCAACAGCATGTGTAGCCGTGATGGTCTCTTTTCGGTGGAGTCCAGGAAGTGAACATGGCTTTGGAGTTATGTTTGAACGTAAGTAGTTTCAGGATCACTTCTTGATCATTTCTAGTTCACGACCGTGCTTTGCTTCTCTTCTCGCTCTTATTTGCGTAAGTTAGCCACCATATATGCTTAGTGCTTTCTGCAGCTCTACCTTACTACCTTTTCCTACCCATAAGCTTAAATAGTCTTGATCGCGAGGGTGTGAGATTGCTGAGTCCTCGTGACTCACAGATTACTTCAAACAGTTGCAGGTGCCGATGATAACCATGCAGGTGACGTATCCGAGGTCAAGGAGGAGCTCGATGAAGATCGTGTTCGTTGTGTTGTTTCGTTTTCCAGTCGATCAGTAGTGGAGCCCAGTCGGGGCGATCGGGAATCTAGCATTAGGGGTGGTCTTCTTTTATTTTGGTTCCGTCGTCGGACCTTGATTGTATTCTGGATGATGTAATGCTATATTTATGTATTGTTTGAAGTGGCGATGGTAAGCCAACTCTTTATCCCTTTCTTATTCAGTACATGGGATGTGTAAAGATTACCCCTCTTGCGACATGCCTACAATGCGGTTATGCCTCTAAGTCGTGCTTCGACACGTGGGAGATATAGCCGCATCGTGGGTGTTATAGTACCACCTTTGGTTACGGGACGATATCCGTTGCCTCTTATTCCTTTCAAAAAAATTCTAGTGTCAACATAGAACAACAGGAGTGTTGTGTTCAATCTTGGAATTTTTCGGGGTTCGTTTGGCCTTTTTTATACATTAACTGGGTTTTCTTGGCATTTTATGTGCATAATTCACATTTGAACTACAAGCACATGCTCCAATGTAGTAAAGTTGGTTGAAAAATCACATGTGTGTCCTTGGGTGAATTTCTAAGTCCCATGCAAGAGATGGGAATGAAATTCAAACTCCAGGGCACTATTGATTACCGACAAAATGTTGAGATGCATGGTTTTGAAATTCTAGTAAATCCAAAACTTGTATGAAATTCATGAAACTTGGCATGCTATCATGGAGCGGCATCAACATAGCTTCTCACATTTGGGGCAGGTTCAGGTATAAGCTTCTCACAAACCAGAGCTTCTCAGAACAAGCATGATGGTTTCGATAGGGAACGTCCCACCTTTGGGGACGAGACGATATCCATTGCCTCTTATTGCTTTCAAAAACTTTCTAGTGTCAACATAGAACAATAGGAGTGCTGTGTCAATTTTTTTGATTTTTCAGGGTTCGTTTGGACATTTTATGCATTAATTGAGTTTTCTAGGCATTTTATGTGCATAATTCAAATTTTAACTACAAGCACATGCTCCAATGCACTAAGGTTGGTTGAAAAATCTAATCTTTGTCCTTGGGTGAATTCCTAGGTCCCATGCAAGAGATGGGAATGAAGTTCAAACACCAGGGCACTATTGATTGCCGGCAAAATGTTGAGATGCCTGGTTTTTAAATTCTAGTAAATCCAAAACTCGTCTGAAATTCATGAAACTGGGCATGCTCTCATGGAGCGGCATCAACATGCCATGTTAAAAAATTTGTCCCGTTTGGGGCAGGTTCGGGTATATGCTTATCACAAACCTGTGCTTCTCACAACAAGCATGATGGTTTCGGTAGGGAACGTCCCACCTTTGGGGATGAAACGATATCCATTGCCTCTTATTGCTTTCAAAAAATTTCTCGTGTCAACATAGAACAACAGGAGTGTTGTGTCAATTTTTTGGATTTTCGGGGTTCGTTTGGACATTTTTCTGCATTAATTGAGTTTTCAATGCATTTATGAGCATAATTCAAATTTAAACTACATGCACATGCCCCAGTGCATATAAATTGGTTGAAAAATCAAATCTGTGTCCTTGGTTGCATGCTTAGTATCGGTGTCAAAACTGGCGGATCTCGGGTAAGGGGTCCCGAACTGTGCGTCTAAGGCGGATGGTAACATGAGGCGGGGGACATGATGTTTACCCAGGTTCAGGCCCTCTTGATGAATTAATACCCTACGTCCTGCTTGATTGATATTGATGATATGAGTATTACAAGAGTTGATCTACCACGAGATCGTAGAGGCTAAACCCTAGAAGCTAGCCTATGGTATGATCGTTGTATATCATCTATCGACTAGCCTGGCCTCGGTTTATATAATGCACCAAAGGCCTAGGATAACAAGACTCCTAGCCGAATACATCAGTGGGGAGGAGTCCTTGTCTTGATCACCAAGTCTTGTGGAATCTTCCTTGTATGCGGTAGCTGTCCGAACTGGCCCATGAGTATATGGCCATGGGGGTCCTCGACCCAATCTAATAGATTGGGAGATGACGTGGTGAGTACCGACTAGTCCAGGACACTGTCAGTAGCCCCTTGAACCGGTCTGCAAGTTAGGGACGCTCCTCGATTCTTCCGAACTGTTCTTCATCTTCGGTCGTCGGTCTCTAAAACTGGTTCAATGAATCTTCTCATCGTCGATCTTGAGGATAGCCAAAGAGAATCCGAAGAGTTTACACATCGGGTATCCGAGGAGCCCCCTTAAGTTTCTGGTCTTTATCAATGGCTTGTTATTTTTATGCCACACCTCTGGTTTGAAGTTGTTCCCAGTAGGCAGTGTCCTCTTGCGTCCCTCTAATGCCGCACTACATTTGAGGTATCTTTTGCAGCCAAGCACTAATGCCGGACTGCTTCCGAGCTCCAACGACGAAATGTATCCGAGCTCCAACGTCGGACTGTGTCCAAGCTCCAACGATGAAATGTATCCGAGCTCCAACGTCGGACTGTGTCCAAGCTCCAACGCCGGACTATATCCAAGATGTCATAGATCATCTTGGTCCAAATAAGTTGAAGGAGTTTAGCCAAGCTTAATGCCGGAAATGCCCTCTATGGAGCTAGCCACTAGCGCCCGAGCTTTATGCCGGACTGCTTACAAGGTGGTGCACCACCCCGACCGCGGGCTGATTTTTTATGAATATTTTTAACTGGTGTAGTTCATTCTCTGCCGATGTATATCCAGTGGCCCTCAAGGTGTGTATCAGTCTAAAACCCGAGATGCACCTGAAGGCAAGCATAAAACCGTTGTTCCCAATAGCCCCTGAGACTCGGGTCGATGCGCGAAATCGGCCTGAGGATCAACTCCTGGCTCGGCAGCATACATAGGAATAAAAACACAGTGTAATATATTAGAGATAATAATGATCGGCGAACGGGCCCCTGAGTGAGGGTCGTGAGAAGTCGCCATGATATATTAGCTTGAAGCCAGATAGTTCCAAATGGTAATTATTGTTGTATAGTTCGATCAAGCCAAACAATAAGCCCTTTGAATTTTGTGCATTATATAGGCAATGCAGTAGCCCCCGAGACACTGGTCGGGTGGCAACACCAAATTAGGGGATCGATGTGCCCGTTTAATATTTGTAACTAATGAGGGCAAATCCCAGTAGCCCCTGAGCCTTAATGTGGGCACCGGTGGCCGAATTAAGGATCGATATCCAGAGTAAAATCACAGATTATGTGTACTGATTCTATGTATCCAAGTACTTTACATCATTAGTTTGACTCCATTGTGACCGTTTATCAGTTGAAAGTGGACCATCGTCGGCTTCTACCCCTTGGTAGATAATACGCAGGGTGTTTTCGCAATAAAAAAACAACACTTAGCTGACGTCTCCATGCGCGAAGGTGGTTGTGTTAGCGGAAACGAGGCAATCAGATATGCGGGCTTTATAACTTTCGCTTAGTCGTAGGATCTTTAAACTAGGGAAGCTAGCTATGAGCCCCCGGTGGCCGTAAACACTTCGACCAATGTTATGAACGACCCGTCATTTAACACAGTCATCAGATTGCTAACCAGTTTACGCCTATTGTGACAGTCAGTTTTTGGCTTTCTCCACTGAGGTTCTTAACCATGTGAGCTGGAAGTACAATCGTAGTGGTTCTCCCTTTGCACACCTAGCCGAACAAAGCGGAACGTTGGAGGAAAGCATACGAGCCGGGCGACCCAACTATTGACCGAAGACACAATTCGAAACCGATGCATATATGGCAATATCCGAGAGTGTTTTTGCCGAACCTCTAAGGTGTCCGGCGTTGCACTACGAGACTAATGCTAAAAACACACAAATAGTTTAAAAGTGCCATATGGTTGGAAAACCAAAAGACGTCAGTGAAAACCTGACGTCCGAATAAGATCAAGTGTTCGGTGCCAATCTGAAAATTAGACTTTAGAAGAAAAGTGCTTATGTCATGCTTTATCATGACACATCTTATCTCAAGACCTCAAGCGGGTCATCCTATGGCTTCAACCTCCTATCCCGAAGGCGGAGTACTTCTCATTAGGCCAGCTTAGCAAACTAAACTCTAGCGGCTTTGAGAGAGAAATTAGGCTCCCAGGCTAGTGACCACAAACTTGTGTCAAAAAAGGAGTGATAAATAATAATAATAATAAAACTTTCCAACGACTAAGAAGAAGAACACTTATTATAAAACATCTCATATAAATTTAAGAGCCCCCAAGTGACTTGGGTAAAAGAATTTTATGTATAATGAATGTATGTACGAAAGTACTTATATTATATCTGTGTTCACCCGAACTTTATACGTGTCTTAACCGACCGTCGGCTTCTCCCTCTTCGGTCAAGGGCCAAAGAGTGTTATGTACTGCATCTGTCGAGAATATCGACAGTGTTTCCGATAACCAGGCGATCAGGCCACAAGGCTGTAATAGACAAAGCACGCTCATGGAAATTATGCTATATTATTGACGAAGTGTAAGAAGCATCTTCGAAGAAAATAGTACCCCCACCGATACCTTTCTTCGATGCTCATTGTTACTATGAGACTAGTGGAATAGATTTTTTGTACTCATGAGTTCCGTTGTGTGCCGACCATAATTGAAAACAATAAGAGCGCTAGCTTTCGGCTTCACCCAGTCTGAGGTCCGGCTCAGATGACCGGATCGTGACAATCACAGAGGTGCTCCCTTTACTCCCTAGCCGAACAATCGGGAACATAGGGGTAAACACAGGAGCGAGGCAACCCAGCTTGCAAATTGCTTAAGTCAATATGGTGCATATTGTGGCATAATACACGAACACGGAGCCGAACCGTACAAGTATAATCATATGCAAGAGGAAAGGCTTCATGAAGGAAGCCCCCAAGTGAACTGGGTATTTGAATTTGTGTGTCACAAACAAAGTTTTGACAAGGAGATTTTTTACAAGCAACTTTTTTCCAAAAAAGTATAATGCTTGGTTGAACCGAACACAAGTTAAAAAATTTAAAACTTCGCGCATGAAGGCAACTTAGCTGGGTAATGTGTTCGGTATTGATGACGCGGTCTGAGCTTGATGCGGGACAAGGTTCCATCCCCCAAGCCGGTCCCAAGGTGGCGGAGCAAAGAGCTCGGCACTCCGAAGTGGTGACATAGCACGGTCAATGCAGGCCGGCAGAGTGATGCCAAAGTCCCCGGCATGGGGTAATGAAGTGCTGACGAAGCCCCTCGTCTAGCCAAGGTGACGTGGTATGTCAGTACGCCGAGTTGATGATACTGACAATCCGGACCATTTTCCTATGCACAAACAATAGTGCAAATTGGAGATAATAATAATAATGATAAAAAAATGTTTCCTAATAAACAATTTATGCAAAGTGAGTAATAAAAGAAATATGGCCTGGTGCCAAAGTCAATGTCGATGCAGGGCGTCAGCATGATGCGGTAAAGGTGTGCCAAAGCCTGAATTCACAGGTCGGTCCGAGTTCCGGATACGGCGTTCGCCGGACTATATACGGAAACTGACCGAACCACCACGCGACCGTCGTTAGTGCGGCCATCATCCGATGGACATGTGTACAGATGATGGAACAAACCAGAGTAATAATTTCTTGGGAATTAATAGCACCTGGTTTATTTGTTGTAACAATCCGAAGAAAGGTGACTCCCAAAATTGGGACTCAATCCGCACACCCATTACCTGATGGGTGATAAAGTGACGGCAGGGCGATGCTGGAAAAGGTTGCCTTGCGGAGGCAAAGCCCTCGGTCCAGCTAACGTGACGAAGCTCGTCGGCTAGTGACGCTGAAGTCTCCGGAGTAGGTTGATGAAGAGATGGCGAAGCCCCCGGTCCAGCCAAGATGTCGAAGCCTCAATGTTAGCTGACGATTCAAAGTATGTTGGAGTGATGGACATCGGCTTGAAGAAGCAACAGTGCGGCCCTGCCGATGCCGGTCATGACGTGGTCGATGTCAGCTTGATGAAGTGACCATGCGGCGATGCTGGTGTACCCGCTCCGTGTAATCCGTGGGGCGGCGATGTTGGTGATGATTTATCCTTCGCGATGCCGAACTCTTGTTCGGCTTGCCGAAATGATGACCCGAAGAAGTTGAGCTCGGCTCAACAAAGCGACGACGTGTCTAGCGCAGGTCGGCAGCCTTGGAGCAATATTGCCGGGCTGGTTTGACACCAGCATGATGATGAAGATGACCTCAGGGGAGGCTTAAAATTTTACGGGCACATGTTTAAAAACGACGCACAATACCCTAGAAGAGAATTCCTCTAAAAAGGTTGTCCAATATCACGTTCATAAAGAAACATGAATTCGGGTCAGATCCGTATTCACGCAGAAAATAGATCCGAAAATTGGTCCACTCATCAAAAGGTTCCCGGAGTTTGAACCGTCGGATCGAGCTGAAATTTGGAGGGGTGGTAGATATGGTAATTCCCCAATAGCTTAACGGTTGGATCTTCCAGAGGACCTCCGAGCTGGGCTCTGGAGACCACGCCCTAAACTCATTCAGATTCTCGTCCAGATTTGACAGGGCTCCGGTATATCGTAGTTTGTTGGAGATTCCTCCATCGGAACTCGACAAAATATGCATGGTTGTTGTAGACATAATTCCGCACCATTCAACCGAAGCAATCATCAAACCGACGCTCGAGGAGGCAGTGATGTAGCGACCAGATCTCAAACGGTCCAATCTCTGTGCTCCGGTGTCATCCCTAGATTAGTAATGCTGACACCACACATACTTGAAGGATTTATAACAGAGTAGCATTCACACACTTATTACATCGAGTGTCTGAATAGAGAACTTGTTACAATAAATATGGCTTAAGGCCATCTAATAATGATACCAACGGAAGGCTTGGAAGATAAGTGAGTCCATCAACTCCAATGGCATCACTGAGTATAGAACCACGACCTAAAACTCCTTATTCGTTGTCTGAAAAGTCTGCAACATTAACGTTGCAGCCTGAAACGGGTCAGCACATGGAATATGCTGGCAATGTAACACATAGAGAGTAATGGAATGAAACAGCTATTCTATATGCATATCTGGCTGGTGGAAAGCTCTATGGTTATAGTTTTGCGTAAAGCCAATTTTCCCCTTCTGCAATGGAATAAATTTATTTACTATCATGGTGGTTGTTAAACATTGAGAATGGTTGACATCATTTTCAATCCCAATTAAGCATCATCATTAACAAACCATTAAAAATATATTTTTATAGTAACATGTTGATATTCACATGATAATCCAGGTACTAGATACTCAAGATGTCCATAACCGGGGACACGGCTAACCATGATTAGTTTATACACTCTGTAGAGGTTTGCGCACTTTTCCCCACAAGACTCGATCTCCTCCGTTGGATTTCTCACACTACATGGTGTTTGAGAAACGGATGACCGAGACATAGTCTTTCAGAAGCGCTAGCACCTTACGATGGGTAGAGCATACCACCTACATCCCCTACATCTGCTAGTCTACCACTGTGAGAGTTTGCACGACTTAGTCAACTATGCTAGAGCCCATAATTGCTTGTGGCTGCACACGGAATTTTCTAGCATGAATAATCTCATGATCCCTTTGAGCCTGGGTGGCGGTCCATAAAGAAAAATAGGCAATCCTGGAATACCCAGGTACCTCAATCCACCCAGATGTGTGTTTAAGTTGCCACCTTAAATAAACCATTAATTAACAATCTCACATCTGTCATGGATACACTCACCCAATCCATGTCTACTAGCATAGCATGGCATAATAATAAAACGTAGAAGTAACTCCCAAAGGTTTGATAATAAACTGGTAATAGGTACTACCTCAACTACTTCCCAAACCCACAATTTAATTAGATCCTAATCATGCAATGTGTAAGGTTTGATCTAATGCAATAAAACTGGGTAGTAGGAGGTATGATCAAAGTGTTACTTGCCTTGCTGATGATCCGGGAAACCTAGCGATTCGAAGTAGCAAGCAGCGCACTCCGGGTACTGTATTGCAAAAAAACAAGCATACAATAAGTACTCACTAATGCACAGGTAAAACTCAAATAAGATATCTAACCAGAAAATTCAACTTAAGAACTCTAGTTGGCAAAAGAGTCAAATCAAACGAAGCAACGAAAGACAAAAGGCAAAAGAAACAGGCTTCGTTTACTATTCTGGATCTAAGGCAATTTTTACAGTGGAAAAAACTTGTTTAAGTTGGTTAAACAGAAAGAGGGTTTCAAAACGAAACTCCAGGCGCTTGAATCACCTGATTCCGATAAACGAGCGAAAAGTTACACTAAAACGAAAATCGGATCAGAAATTGCGATCAGAAAAATCGCGGATTTAATCCAAGAAAAAGAAAAACGATGAACAGTTTAACAAACAAACGTTTGTTAAACGAATTTAAACGAAGAACGCGTTCGTTAAAACGAACGAACGAGCGAACGCTCGCTAATTAGCCTAAACCGGAAAAAAACCGATCTAAAGAAAAAACGAAACTAAAAAAACCGAACGAAAACCGGCGGGTCAACCTCGGTGACTCGGCGACGTGATGGGCGGCAGCGGCTCCGACGAGGCGGCGGTGGGGTCCGGCGGGGTGGTGCGGGGTGGCGGCGAGGGCGCGGCATAGGCGGTGTCGGGCGTGGCGGCGGCGGCAGAAGGCGGCGGCGAGGGCGCGATGGCGGCGGCAGCGTCGGGCGCGACGGCGGCGGCAGCGTCGGGCGCGGCGGCGGCGGCTAATGCCTGGAGCAGTCCGGGCCTAGAACGGGCCGTAGGTCGGTTCGGACGTTTTTTTTAAATACTTACACTCGGAAAAAAACAAAAGGACTACTAAACGACTCCAAAAATCCCGAAATAAGTTTTCCCCGGCTTCTAAAATCAAGCCGCATAGGATGAACATTTATTTGGGGCCTAAGTGCAATTTTGAAAAACGCGCATTTTTTCCTAAATTCAAATAAAATAGCAAATAAAACAAAATAAAATCTTATTTGATTTTTTATTAAATCCTCAATATTTCTTTATTTTGGGAAAGTCATTTTATTCCCTCTCTCATATTTTTGTAATAGAAAGAATTGAAGATAAAATAAATAAAATCAAAAGATCCTATTTTCAAAATTTGAGACAACTCAAATGTGAAAATAACGAAATCCCCAACTCTCTCCGAGGGTCCTTGAGTTGCGAAAATTTTCTAGGATGAACCAGAATGCAATAAATATGATATGCAATGATGATCTTGTGTGTAACATTCAAATTGAAAATTTGGGATGTTACAAACCTACCCCCCTTAAGATGAATCTCGCCCTCGAGATTCGGGTTGGCTAGAAAATAGGTGAGGGTGGTCTTTCAGCAATTGTTCCTCTCGTTCACAGGTGGCTTCATCCTCCGGGTGGTGGCTCCACTGAACCTTGCAAAACATGATAACCTTGCTGCGGGTGACTCGATTGGCATACTCTAGAATCTTAACTGGTTTCTCCTCATAGGTCAAATCACTGTCCAACTGAATCGCTTCCAATGGTACCGTATCTCTCAACAGTATGTCATCCATCTCTGTGTGGCACTTCTTCAACTGGGATACATGTAACACATCGTGAACTCCTGACAATCCTTAGGGCAATTCCAACTTGTAGGCTACTTCTCCCATACGCTCCAAAACTTTGTATGGGCCTACAAAACGTGGCGCTAATTTTCCCTTAACTCCAAAGCGCTTAACTCCTCGAAGTGGTGATACTCGAAGATAAACTCGGTCTCCGACTTCATAAACTGTCTCCTTGCGTTTAGAATCTGCATAACTCTTCTGCCTGGATTGAGCTACCTTCAGCCTGTCGCGAATTACTTTCACTTTCTGTTTAGATTCCTTTATCAGATCCGGTCGAAACAACTGGCGGTCTCCAAGTTCATCCCAGGACAATGGGGTCCTGCACCTCCTTCCGTACAAAGCTTCGAAAGGGGCCATCTTCAAACTGGATTGATAGCTGTTGTTGTAAGAGAACTCTGCATACGACAAATTCCCATCCCAACTAGATCCATAATCTAGCGCACAAGCTCTTAGCATATCCTCCAAAATCTGATTGACTCTCTCAGTCTGTCCATCTGTCTGCGGGTGAAAAGTTGTGCTAAACTCCAGTCTGGTTCCCAAAGTCTCATGCAACTGATTCCAGAACTTTGAGGTAAACTGGGTTCCTCTATCTGATACAATGCTCCTTGGAACTCCATGCAGACATACGATCCTGGTCATGTATATCTTTGCCAACTTTGCACTGGTATAGGTAGTCTTCACTGGAACGAAATGAGCTACCTTTGTCAAAAAATCGACTACAACCCATATCGAGTCATAGCCTGAATGTGTTCTGGGCAATCCTGTAATAAAATCCATGCCTAGCTTATTGCACTACCATTCGGGTATCGGCAATGGTTGTAGCAATCCTACTGGCTTCTGATGCTCTGCCTTCACTCTCTGACATACATCACAAACTGCTACATACTCCGCAATATCCTTCTTAATTCCGGTCCACCAGAAAATATCCTTCAAATCCAAATACATCTTGGTATTTCCTGGGTGAATCGAATATGGTGAATCATGGGCCTCTTGTAAAATTAACTTCCTGATCTCCGGATCATTTGTCACATAAACACGGTCTTCAAACCATAGGGTATCATGCTCATCCTCACGAAATCCCTTAGCTTTTCCTTTGCTCATTTTGTCCTTAATAGAAGCAATCTCCTTGTCAGTCCTTTGAGCTTCTCTGATCTTATCCATCAAAGTAGACTGAATCTCCAATGCTGCTACATAGCCTCTCGGGACTATTTCCAAACATAGCTCTCAAATATTTTCGGCTAACTCCCTTGGTAAATCTCCCGTCATTAAGGTGTTGACGTAGCTCTTACGGCTCAACGCGCCAGCTACTATGTTAGCCTTTCCAGGGTGATAATGCAATCTCATATCATAATCCTTGATGAGCTCCAACCATCTCCTTTGTCTGAGATTCAACTCCTTCTGTGTGAAAATATACTTCAAACTCTTATGATCCGTGTACACCTCGCAATGGTTTCCAATCAGAAAATGTCTCCAAGTCTTCAGTGCATGCACTACGACCGCTAACTCCAAATCATGCATAGCATAATTCAACTCATGAGGCTTAAGCTATCGTGAGGCATATGAAACAACTCTTCCTTCCCGCATAAGCACTGCTCCAAGTCCTCGACGTGGAGCGTCACAATACACCTCATAATCCTTGGTCTGATCCGGTAAAGTCAACACTGGTGAGGTAACAAAACGTTTCTTCAACTCCTGAAAACTAGCCTCACATTCCACAGTCCATATGAACTTGGTATCCTTCTTCAACAACTCCGTCATAGGCTTCACAATCTTGGAGAAATTCTCAATAAACCTCTGGTAGTATCCTGCGAGTCCAAGAAAACTCCGGATCTCTCCAACTGTGGTTGGTGCTTCCCACTTGGTCACGGTATCAACTTTAGTGGGATCTACTGCTATACCTTCTCCGGATATAACGTGTCCGAGAAATCCAACTTCTTTCAACCAAAACTCACATTTGCTAAACTTGGCATATAACTGATGTTCTCTGAGCTTTCCAAGAACCAAACACAAATGCTCCTTATGCTCCTCTTCATTCTTCGAGTAAACCAGGATATCATAAATCAACACTACGACGAACTTATCCAAGAACTCCATAAACAGTTTGTTCATCATGTTCATAAAATATGCAGGTGCATTAGTCTGACCAAATGACATAACGGTATACTCGTACAACCCATACCTGGTGGAAAAAGCCGTCTTGGGAATATCATGTTCCCGAATCTTCAACTGGTGGTATCCTGATCGCAGATTGATCTTGGAAAATACCTTAGCTCCTTGCAATCGATCAAACAGATAATTGATCATCGGTAGTGGGTATTTGTTCTTGATGGTTACTTCATTCAATCCTCGATAATCAACAACCATCCTTAACGATCCATCCTTCTTTTCTACTAGAAGTACTGGCGATCCCCAAGGTGAAGAACTTGGCCGAATGTATCCTTTATCCAATAACTCCTTAATTTTCTTCTTAATTTCCACCAAATCCTTTGCAGGCATCCTATATGGTCTATTTGATACTGGCCCTGTGCCTGGCAAAAGCTCAATCAGAAACTCAATATCTCTATCCGGTGGCATGCCTGGCAATTCTTCTGGAAATACATCAGGGAAATCCTTCACTACTGGTATTTCCTCCTGCACAACTCATGTTAAACAATTTGCTTGAGTCCTCTTTGGCACATGTCGGGATACATACTTGATCCTTCTCCCGTCTGGGGTGGTAAGCAAAATTGACTTACTGGCACATTCAATACTCCCTTCATACTTTGACAACCAATCCATGCCTAATATCACATCCAATCCTTGAGATTCCAACACTATTAGGTCTGATGGAAATACGTAGTTACCAATCCTTAATGGTAATCGATCACACCATAGACTAGCCATATATTCTGCTCCAGGCGAGGTTACTAACATGGGTGACCTAAGGGCTTGGGTTGGCAGTTTATACTTATCCACAAATCCCCTTGATATGTATGAATGCGATGCACCAGTATCAAAAAGAACGAGTGCAGTAAATGACTTAACCAAAAACTTACCGATTACTGCATCTGGCTGCTCTTTAACCTCCTCCACGTTAACGTGGTTAACTTGTCCCCTGTTGAAAGGGTTCGGCTTCTTCCCAGAGCTTCCATTGCCATTTCCATTCTATGATTTAGGACATTCGTTGCCATAATGTACGGTCTTCTGGCACTTAAAGCAAGTGACTTGGCTCAGGTCTTTCTTGGCTAGAGTTGATGGGTTGGTGCGGTTCTGGCCGTTGCTTCCTCCATTCACATTACTAGTCTTGGGGCCATTGTGATGGTGCGAGCTACCTCCTCCATGGGTATGCTAGAAATGTCCTCCTGGTCTAAGGGTAAAACGTGGCTTCTGCTGAGCTCCAGAATTGTACTTTCCTTGTCCATACTTCCTCTTGCGATTCTCAATTTGCTGCTGCTTCCCTTCAATCATAAGAGCACAATCTACCAACTCATGGTAGTTGTTGAAGGTTGCTACCATCAACTGCATGCTCAACTCATCATTCAGTCCTTCCAGAAACATCTCCTGCTTTGCTGCATCCGTAGCAACGTCATCTGAGCATAACGTGCTAATTGACTAAAGTCCTCCACATACTGGCCAATTGTTCGTCCTCCTTGGTGCAAGTTGCGAAAATCTTGCTTCTTCATGGACATAGCTCCTGCTGGAACATGGGCAGTTCGAAAAGTCTGCTGATACTGGTCCCATGTGATAGTATCGTCAGGGAAAGTGGCTGTGAAATTCTCCCACCATGATGCTGCAGGTACTTCAAGCTGATGTGCGGCAAACTTCACCTTCTCCGCATCCGTGCATCCTGCTGTGGTCAACTCTCTAGCTGTCTTGCGGAGCCAATCATCTGCTACTATCGGCTTGGTGCTACTGGAAAACACCGGTGGATTCAGCCTAAGAAAACAGGCTAAGTGATCAACAGGTGGTGGTGGTGGTGGTGGTGGGTTGTTGTTGTTGTTCCCTTGTTTCTGATTCTGGACTAGTAACTGCATCAATGTGTTCTGCTGCTGGATCAACTGGGTGAGCTCCGGTGGGAAGGTAAATCCGGGGTCACGTCTCGGAGGCATCTGAGGGTTTTTAGAAAACATGATATTTAAGAATAGAGGGGGTCTAAAGAGAAAACACTACCCATATGCACATGAGGCAAAAGCAAACAATTCACTTCATTCATTCAATCAAACAAGGGCATGCAATCGAGCTAACTATCGCAAAAGTGCTCGGACTATAATATTTACATGGTGGACTACTACTACTGATGAGGTGGTCTACTAGAAATATTCTTCGGTTGCAGCCTCCATGATATCTGCTCCAGCTTCATCAACATAGTCATCATCGCTATCATCTGGATCCGAGTCAGTGTCGTCGATGATGATGTAGTCTTCCGGGCGAATCTCCTTGGGTTCTTCTTCTTCTTCTACCGATGTAGGGCCTCCCATAAATATTCCAATCTTCATTGTTAGGTCGGCATTCTTATCCACTAATACTCCAATTTCCTCTTCATAATCTTCATGAGTAGCCTTCAGTTCTTCCTCCAGTTCCTGGATTCTTGTCCTTGCCTTCTCCAGATCTATCATCTCGGCGCACATCTGGTTCTCCTGACGTCAAATGTGCTGGTTTAACTCCTGGATAAAAGATGCAATTGATCTATCCTTTGTGGTGCTGATCATCTCCCAGTGCTCATCTTGGCGCCACAAATCTGGTAGATACTATCCTTGAGATCATTTCGGTAGACTTCTCCAATGTGTCCCATGACGATGTGAGCTTCCATGCTCTTTCCTAGACTCCAAGTTGGTGCATCAAAAGAAAACTCTATGGGCTCAGTGACTGGCATGAACGTCCTTCCTGGAACTTGAACTTGAATCATCCAATGCTCTTCTTCAGGTAAAGTGGCGTTGTAGGTGCCGGTGAAGCTTGGTACTCCTATGTTCAGATATCTAGTGACTTCCTTCAAATTATGTCCAAAGGGTGTATCTTCATCCGGTTGAGTGAACTTGTTCGTTGCATCCGCCATCCTAAAAGAGTAGAGAAGATGAGAAGTCAGAAAAGAGAGGAGAGTGAGTAGTGATCTAGGTCTTTAGCTTAGTGGCCGTGTCCTACAGTCAGCGTCTGCTCTGATACCATCTTGTAGCGACCAGACCTCAAACGGTCCAATCTCTGTGCTCCGGTGTCATCCCTGGATTAGTAATGCTGGCACCACTCAGTACTTGAAGGATTTATAAGAGAGTAGCAATCACACACTTATTACATCGAGTGTCTCAATAGAGAACTTATTACAATAAATATGGCTTAAGGCCATCTAATAATGATAACAGCGGAAGGCTTGGAAGATAAGTGAGTCCATCAACTCCAACGGCATCACTAAGTATAGAACCACGACCTAAAACTCCTTATGCGTCGTCTGAAAAGTATGCAACATTAACATTGCAGCCCGAAATGGGTCAGCACATGGAATATGCTGGCAATGTAACACATAGAGAGTAATGGAATGAAACAGCTATTCTATATGCATATTTGGTTGGTAGAAAGCTCTATGGTTACAGTTTTGTGTAAATCCAATTTTTCCCTACTGCAATGGAATAAATTTATTTACTATCATGGTGGTTGTTAAACATTGAGAATGGTTGACATCATTTTCAATCCCAATTAAGCATCATCATTAACAAACCCATCAAAATTAATTTTTATAGTAACATGTTGAGATTCACATGATAATCCAGGTACTAGATACTCAAAATGTCCATAACCGGGGACACGGCTAACCATGATTAGTTTATACACTCTGCAGAGGTTTGCGCACTTTTCCCCACAAGACTCGATCTCCTCCGTTGGATTTCTCGCACTACATGGTGTTTGAGAAACGGATGACCGAGACATAGTCTTTCAGAAGCGCTAGCACGTTACGATGGGTAGACCGTACCACCTACATCCCCTACATCTGCTAGTCTACCACTATAAGGGTTCGCACGACTTAGTCAACTATGGTAGAGCTAGGGTTACACGACTTAGTCAACTTAGTCAACTTAGTCAACTTAGTCAACCTCGGCGACTCGGCGGCGAGACGGGCGACGGCGTCGCCGGCGGCGGGGTCCGACGGGGCGGCGCGTGGCGGCGGCGTCGGTGGCGGCGGGCGGCGGAGAGGGCGCGGCAGCAGTGCCGTCGGGCGCGGCGGTGGTGGCGGCGAGGGCGCGGCGGCAGGGGCATTGGGTGCGGCAGCGGCGGTGGCGTGGCGAAAGGCGGCGGCGGTGCGGGCGCGGGGCTCGAGGCGGGCGATGGCTAGGGTTTCGACCCGGGGTGGGCCGGTGGCTTATAAAGGCCGAGGCCTGGAGGAGTCCGAGCCTAGCACGGCCCGTAGGTCGGTTCAGACGTTTTTGTTTTTTTAAATATTTACGGATTCCAAAAATCCCGAAATAAATTTTTCCCGGCTTCTAAAATCAAGCCACACAGGATGAACATTTATTTGGGGGCCTAAATGCAATTTTAAAAATGCGCATTTTTTCCTAAATTCAAATAAAATAGCAAATAAAACCAAATAAAATCTTATTTAATTTTTTTATTAAATCCTCAATATTTCTTTATTTTGGGAAAGTCATTTTATTCCCACTCTCATATTTTTGTAATAGAAATAATTGAAGATAAAATAAATAAAATCAAAAGGTCCTATTTTCAAAATTTGAGACAACTCAAATATGAAAATAACGAAATCCCCAACTCTCTCCGAGGGTCCTTGAGTTGCGAAGAATTTCTAGGATCAACCAAAATGCAATAAATATGATATGCAATGATGATCTAGTGTATAACATTCCAAATTGAAAATTTGGGATGTTACAGGTGACAGCGGATACAAGTTCGTTGCCTAGAAAAACAGCACGGCCGCCCGAGGGCAATGTTGACGTTGAGCCCTTGAGCTCCATGGATGATTCCTCTATGATCATGATAGAGATCGGAGTTGATGTTGATGAAGGCCCCCGTCCGAACATGACGATTAGAGAAGGAGCACGGTCCTCGGTCGAGCCAAGGTGACCAATCGAGCCGGTGACGAAGATGTCGACGTCGCAGTTAATCCGCAGACAAGCCATCGATCCTTTTGCCAATCACACAGCGGAACTCTCAATGAAAGCACCAATGTCGGTGTCAAAACCGGCGGATCTCAGGTAGGGGGTCCCGAACTGTGCGTCTAAGGTGGATTATAACAGGAGGCGGGGGAGACGATGTTTACCCAGGTTCGGGCCCTCTTGATTGAGGTAATACCCTACGTCGTGCTTGATTGATATTGATGATATGAGTATTGCAAGAGTTGATCTACCACGAGGTCATAAAAGGCTAAACCCTAGAAGCTAGCCTATGGTATGATTGTTGTTGTATATCATCGATCGACTAGCCTGGCCTCGGTTTGTATAATGCACCAAAGGCCTAGGATAACAAGAGTCCTAGCCGAATACATCGGTGAGGAGGAGTCCTTGTCTTGATCGCCAAGTCTTGTCGAATCTTCCTTGTATGCGGCAGCTGTCCGAACTGGCCCATGAGTATACGGCCATGGGGGTCCTCGGCCAAATCTAACAGATCGGGAGATGCCATGGTGAGTACCCCATAGTTCAGGACACCGTCACTTAGGTCCCATGCAAGAAATGGGAATGAATTTCAAACACCATGGCACCGTTGATTGCCTGCAAAACATTGAGATGCCTCGTTTTTAAATTCTAGTAAATCCAGAACTCGTCTGAAATTCATGAAACTTGGCATGCTTTCATGGAGCGGCATCAGCATGCCGTTGTAAAATTTTGGTCCCGTTTGGGTCAGGTTTGGGTATATGCTTTTCACAAAGCGGAGCTTCTCACAACAAGCATCATGGTTTCTGTAGGGAACGTCCCACCTTTGGGGACGAAACGATATCCACTGCCTCTTATTGCTTCCAAAAAATTTCTCGTGTCAACATAGAACAACAGCAGTGTTGTGTCAATTTTGTGATTTTTTGGTGTCCTTTTGCACATTTTTATGCATTAACTGAGTTTTCAATGCATTTATGTGCATAATTCAAATTTGAAATACATGGACATGCTCCAGTGCATATAAATTGGTTGAAAAATCAAATATGTGTCCTTGGGTGCATGCTTAGGTCCATGCAAGAAATGGGAATGAATTTCAAACACCAAGGCACCGTTGATTGCCGACAAAACATCGAGATGCCTGGTTTTTAAATTCTAGTAAATGCAAAACTCGTGTGAAATTCATGAAACTTGGCATGCTATCATGGAATGGCACCCGACATGATGTGGTATTTTTTGTGTCCATTTTGAGAGAAGACGCACTCGAATAATGACAGCCAACAAAGGCATTTTGAAAAAATAGCTGCCACTTCAATATCTCAAACGTTTATACGATACAAACCGTGTGCGTTCTTTTAGCCATTCACGTGATACCACGTGTCTTGGTTTTAATGGTTGTTGGAGGTGTCGTGCAGACAGCTGCCTGACCTTGACTGAACAGGAGGCGTGCAAGCTGTCCTCCAATGCGCATACTCACCGGGAAGCGTGCGGGCTATATGCTGCGCAGGCTCACTGGGAAGTGACCCCTTTGACTTCCATGGCCGCCCGCCTTCCTCTCCAGTAATGGCGCCCGAGCCGATGTTTAATACGGGCGGCCTTACTATTCGCCTCCCATTCCCCTCCCCCCCACAGACCTCCACCGCCAGGGCGCAGAATGATCATCTCCCACTAGTCTTCAAGTTTGGTGAAGTCGACTCCGAGGCAGAGGAGATAGAAAATAAGGACGAATGGGGACTCATGGACATGTCCCAGAATGAGATGGCCACAGCGGTTGCTGCCCTCGCTCCCATCCCAGTTCCCATCCCTGCACTAATGCCAGCTACCATCCCCGTAGCATTGACGGGCTGGTCGCCGAGCACTATCGCAGAGCTGGAAGCCGCAGGCGTCCGCAAGGTCTCCCCGGACCCGCGCGAGCTCGTGTACATGCCAGCGCCAACGCCCGTGCCCGTGCGCGCCCCTCCACCCATCATGGCGCCGGCCCCCGTGCGTTTGGCTGCACCCGCAGAGCCCGTGCGCGCCCCTCCACCCACCGCGACGCTGGTCCTTGTGTGTTTGGCTGCACCCGCCGCACCCATGCCCGTGCCCCCACCCCCTCAGTGCCATGGGATGCTGCTATCGACCGCTACCTCTCACTAGTGCCAGTTGTCGTCCTCCCGCGCCCCGCCCGTCGATCGTGCGATGACATGATGTCTGATTTACAAGTGAAGAACATTTTGTGCTGCCTTGAAGACTTCAACAACGGCGTCCTGGAGGACGACAACGAAGGTGCAGCACGCCGCCTCCGCCGCCGCCGGAAATAGTTTTTTTGGGGTTTAATACTGTATCTCGAATTCTCGATCATATGAATATAAATTCTTAGTGTGACTGAATGAAAGATATGGTTTGAACGAACTTTCATTTTTCTCTCTTAATGTATAGACTTATCAAACGATTTTCTTTTGAAAAAAAGTCAATGGTTTTTAAATATAAACACTCATTGCAAACATTTTAGTTAGAACACCTGTATGCAAACCGACAGCTTCCCCAGGAAGCCAAGGGGAAATGTGACGAGCTGGATTTCTGCATCCCTTCAACGCAAACGGTTATTTGCATGACCCGTATGCAACCACGTACAAACAATTGGGTACGATTTGCATATCTGTCATTTTGGGTATGTTTCCATTTCTCAAACTGGAAAGATTGACATTTGTTTATCTAGTAACATTGCCATTTGTCAACCTTGCAACACATTGATTTATCAAAATATGCAGCTACAAATCACTAGCACTATCTAATTTTTGCAATTAAAATCACTAGTACTGCTCATATGGACACCACTAGCAGGCGTGAGTTCAAGGACGCATATGCAAATGTACCATTGATTACATACAACAAGTCATCAACCCACAATGACAATGAGGATACACGTTGGATTATAGATCGTTTCCAACAAAACGTTCTAGTAAAGTTTTTCTCACACAACAAATAACAAAGCAATGAAATGAACTTCATCTCAACCACTCGTCGACGTTGGAAACACCTGCTTTGAACCAGAAGTGATTCTCTGGGAAGGGCCAGCTATAGTCAAGCTCGACACCGACGCAGGACTAATCATCGAGGCAGAAGCGGCCTATGTCAGGACCCATATTATGATGGTAGGGAAGCATAGTAATGTTCTAGGTATAGATACAGTTGCTTCTCATAAATGGTAGAAACATTGTGTCAACAACAGCTGAATCGCCTTCCACCATCATTCGATAGTACACTAGTATCCAAGACTTTCAATATTGAACCAGGGAGAAGGTGTTGGCACTAGTACACTAGTATCCATCCCGAATACCCTACAATAGATGTTGGAATAGGTTCGGAGAGTGCGACCATATGAGACAACACCTGTTTCCTTAGTAACATCAGTAGTGCCCCATATACAAACAAGAAGAGGTGATCCATCGGAATAAGTTGCCAGGCGTCACTGAGTATATGGGTCCTGCTTGTCCTCATGCTCGTGAATAAAATTTTCAAGTACAGGAGGTGGAACGTACACAGGACCTTGGAAACACAAGAAGGTTAATTAGTAAAGGGAAACTAGCTAACCCGCATGCATGTGGATGAAACAATTATAATTACCGTGGAAGACAAACGTACTGAAATCATGAGGATTCCATGCAAAAACAGTGCCACGCGTGGTGGAAGCAAACACAAGACCCTCATATTGAATTGCATCACAGTACTCATCCGTGTATAGAAACTGATTTTTGAGCAATATCCATTGAGTCGAACCATGAAGGATGGCAACAAGCTTGTCGTAGATAGCGACAACATAAGCATTCCTATAACCCCAAGAGCGGTTGGGAACTCGACAAATTGCTCTCTCCCATAGACGACAGTCAGCATGATCGTATTTGAACTAGGCAGAATTCCGATGTACCCAACCTCTGGGCAGTCGTTTGAGATTTTTCGAAGTGGAACCCGGTGACGAGTGTACACATTCACAAGTTCCCACTCATAGTTGTACCCAATATAAACAACCCAATCTCCATTTGCTCCTGCCCAAGCCTTGCCCTCAAGCGATGGCATCTTAACATCATACGTATCATTATCAAGCGGCATCAACTTACACAAGGTGAGGTTTCCCTCATCCCCGCGCCAGTCAGCAGGGTCACGGCGAAGAAGATGGGGGAGATCAAATCGCTCCTAGACCCTTGGGTTCCTTGTAATGATGTTATTAGTTGAGTCGAGAATGGTCTTGAACGAACTTGCCATGCTAGCCGAGGTGATGACATTGCACCGATCAATGAGTTCCTCCACTGCGTCATCATTCAGATCGGGGCAAGATAACGGGGTCATTTCTGGCTTGTTCCCTCCATAGAGAAGACGATCAAACAATGGCAGAAGGAAGGGTGAAGGCAAATGGAGGAGGGAGGAAGAGCTAGCATGCGACTGCAGTTCCAAATCAAGAGGGGAATGCGAAGAGTCGATGGACGGTTGCCATGGTACATGAAGAGGCGCCTAGGGAGCGAACGGTTGCCACAGAGTTCACACACTGACGACAAGGGCCGAGTGAACCGCATGCAATCCCATCGCACAACACACACGTCTTGTTAAGTTGAACCGTTTTTGTTCTTTTGTGTCAACGCAAACAGTTCATCTGAGTGAACCACATGTCGTATATCGCACACACCTTGATCTGGCTGACCGTTTCTTTTGTGTTGCCTGATCACAAACAGTTCATCCAAGTGAACCATATGTTGTATATCGCACACACCTTCATCCGCCTGCCCGTTTCTTTTGTGTTGCCTAATCACAAACAGCTCATCCGAGGGAACCGTATGCTGTGTTTCACACACGCCTACATCTGGCTACCCATTTCTTTTGTTCCTCCTCATCGCGAACAGCTAATTGAACTAAACCACCATTCATCACACACGCAACTAAAATCTTAACTGTGTTTGATGCATCCCCCATCGCAAATGTTTTCACCTTTTTTGACGGTTTTCATACACCACCGTTTGGATTATTGCATCGCACACAGTTTCTCGAAGGGTCTCTGATCATAGTGTTGCGTTAGCAGCATCCTGGAGTAGTGTATCCCCGACGGTTTCTAGGTCGTGTGGGAAGGACCCCCCTATCGCCCACACTCACTTGACGATGGTTCCAAATTCCGTCGCCGAAAGGGGTTAAAAACCGTTTTTTAGGACCGACACGCACCAGTGAATATTGCCTCCTTGTAAACCCCTATGTGGTATCTCTGTAATTCTTCTGAGAGATGCCATGTGTGTTGTAATTTGGTGCATGGTTTAAGATAATGGGGCCCACTACTCAAAATATGAGAGCTCCAGAAGTAATGATACTTCACAGATGACAGCTTCAAAATATACTAAGGAAGAACAAGTTGACCTTGCCTGTCGATCGCAAATGTCTCTAATACTATTCCCAACAAGGAACATACTATTCTTATTAAAGAAGAAGAGAAGAGGATCATGTTAAAGAAGACCAGAAGAGCAAGCAAATTGAAGATATTACAAGTCTTTCCATACAATGTATGTTGCGTACCCATGGTGAACCAGAGTGCACAAGAAATACTATTCCTTCATATGTCTCCATATGTGGCTCATATGCATTTAGAAACTAAAGTAGGAACTTTTAGCTGACCAATTAAACCTCCCTAATTTTTACTAATGTCAACATCATATTAAATTCGAATTTGTTTAACTAAGCTTGTTTAGCTTGATGGGTGGAGCAATGCTATTACAACACGAATCACATAGGCTGATCATGGTGATCATAATAGGGGGATACCCTAAGCATGATGAGTATAGTGTTAGCCGTGGTAGTGACATGGCAGATCTGAAGCTGCAACCCAAGAAAAGAGTACTTATTAACTGATGTTTGCTTTGAACTAATAACTAATATTTGGTATGGACAAGAAAGTACAATCAACAAGTGACAAATAAATGCAGTTTATGCTGTCTCTCTATAAGTCACCACATGCATTTGGAAACTCAAGTGGGAGCTTTAGCTAACGAATTAAATGTGTATATTAACTAATATCAGTATCATATCACATTCATATTTGAACAACTAAGCTTTGGAATTATGAGTAGTTTGTTGTTTAGCTTGAAGAGTGGAGTCCTGCTAGTACGACAGAAAGCACCTACACAGATCATAGTAGTGTAGATAAAAGGGGAAGCTTCTAAGAATCACGAGTAAAATCAGGAAAGTGTTGCTAGCTAGAACAAATGGGCTTGTATTGCCGGTACGGATAGAAAGGCTTTGGCCCCTACAGGGATAGCTCTATTCAACTGAAGGCACAATATTGTTACTATCAGTCTAGAATCTCATTGGCGACAAGGCTCCCAATATTTCTTGGGATATTATGACATACCATCTAGACTAGTTGAAAACATCCATCTAAAGCGAACCAACAGACCTATGGACGGTAAATGTCCCTGCTCCACTTTCTCAACAAGGAACATACTGTACTACTCCCTCCGTTCCTAAAATAAATCTTTTAGAGATTCCAATACGGACTAGATACAAAGAAAAATGAGTTAATATACACTCTAAAATATGTCTATGTACGTCTGTATGTAGTTCTTATTGGAATATATAAAAAGACTTGTGTTTTAACAAAAAGTCTTTAGCCTTGCTTTATAAATAAAGCAACGATGAACAACACCTGGTACAGACGCACGCCACCACAACACACGCATGCACCCAAGGCAGTTTAGGAACGGTGGAAGTACTATACTTATTAAGAAGAATAGAAGAGGATCATGATAAAGAAGAGCAAGAAAATTTTAGATAATACAATGTGTGTTGCTCACGCATGATGAACCAAGAAATGCAAATCCCTGCTGTCTCTCTATATGTGGCGTACATGCTTTTCGAAACTAAAATAGGAACATTAGCTGACCAGTGAAACGTTCTCTGTTTTAGTAATATCAGCATCAGACACTTTTGCAGGATGCTGCTAACATGACACTACAACCAGAGACCCTTCGACGAAACTGTGTGCGACGCATTAATCCCAAACGTGACGTAAAATACCGTCAAAAAAGATACAAAACATTTGCGATGGTGGATACATCAAACACAGTTCAAATTTTGGATTCTTGTGCGATGTGGGGCATACGGTTGATCCATACAAAACAACAGGAACGGGCCAACATATCAAGGTGTGTGCGATATATGACATACAGTTCACCCGATAAACTATTTGTGATGAGGCTGAACAACATAAATGGGCAGACAGATGATGGTGGGTGCGATATATGGCATACAGTTCACTTGGATGACTTGTTTGTGATTAGGCAACACAAAAGAAATTGTCATCCCGATGAATGTGTGGGCGATATACCGCATATAGTTCACTCGGATGAACTGTTTGTGTTGAGCCAAGAGAACAGAAATAGTTCAACTTA
Organism: Triticum aestivum; assembly: GCF_018294505.1. Taxonomy (NCBI): domain Eukaryota; kingdom Viridiplantae; phylum Streptophyta; class Magnoliopsida; order Poales; family Poaceae; genus Triticum; species Triticum aestivum. The sequence continues at coordinate 286,918,783 of NC_057797.1, read as the reverse complement.
ACAAGATGTGTGTGATATGCGGCAAACAGGTCTGCAAGTGGAAATGTGTGGGAAGACCGATAACAACATAGACGATTCCTGTTAACCAGCCGTGTGTGTTGTGAGAAAACGATTGCTGATACATAATTGTGAGTGATTGATGAAAAAATCACCGATGGGTTCCATTGTTTAGTCCATCTGCGACGTGATTTCCTCTATCCACACAACATATATGCTTTGTCTATAGAGCATCAACTTATATACTTAAAAAGAAAGCACTTCATAACCAAATTAAGCATACAATTACACAAGTGACTACACAGATAACATTTCCAGACACAAAAGTAAACAATTACAGGCATACTAAACTAGGAGAAACGAGGATCTAATCATCTACTTCTTATTGCGATGGTGTTTGCCATTGCTTTGCTTTTGGCTAGATCCTTGGCCGTTTTGGGGAAGGAGGCACTTCCTCATGTCAATGATCCACATGTAGATCTCGTAGCTTTGTAAGCCTCCTTTGCCACGTACGCAACGTGAGCTTTGTCAAGTTTCTCCATCCAGGCCGAGTGCCAGGCATGCTTGTCTTTGTTGCATGAATCCTTCATGTCTCTATAGTAGGGGTCGGTGATGGCCTCGGCGAGGTGAACCAATGAGTCCTTCTCATGCATGTTGCTGCCCCAGATCTGGTATTGGCCCTGGATGTAGGCAAGATTCTGGCAGGCAATGCCCGAATTTTTGAGCACCTTTATATCATTGGTTATGTCCACCGTAGCGAGCATGTAGTGGGGGCTGTTGACTAACCTAGTGAAACACTTGCAAGGCCTTGTGTCTAGGAAGTAGTGGTAGACGAGGACATGATTGCACATGCACATCTGGGCGACGGCAACCTTGGGACGAGACCCGGCACGAGCGCGAGTGTACTCGAGGTCGAACCCGACCACCTTGTACTTGTCCTCAGCAAGCAAGAGCTCCATGATGTGGATGGAGTGCTCCACCCACACCGGGTTATTGGTGTACACCAGTGAGAGCTCCGTGAATATTCTGTGGGTGTCCACCATGACATGCATGGTGAACTGCTGCTCGTGAGAGGCAGCCGCACGGAGCGCCATTGGAGCCGCACAGGAAACCCTATAAGAATTTGTCATGGTGGGTGTGCTTCTTGCAATAGTGGGGCATGATCGAAAGGTTGAAGAAACCAAAGGGTTAAATGGCCGTTATAATAAATGGGAGCCGTCTAGCTGATAATCATCACGTCTTGTCACCGCGTTCATAGCGGAGGATTCCTCTGCATGCTTCAGACGACCGCATGTTTGACCACGTGTGGGCTTGAAGAGGCGCCAAATGTATCGCTGGTGAGCCTGTTCCTGTGCAACCATGCAGTTTACCACGCGAGCTTCTTGCCCGGCTAGTTTGTCCATGCATCGGCTAGAAGAGGGACAACTCATGGGCGTTTATTAGCAAAAAGCTTTGTAAAAAAAGTGTGTGGAATGACTTCATTCATAAGTTTACCCGTGGGTGATGAGGTCAAAGTTACATAGAAGGGTGATGATTGATAGTTGAGTGCGATAATTAATTCTCCGCTCTACAGGGCATACAGTTGAAGAAATCAACTGTGTGCAAAAATGTCAACGATCGCAGTCGAGTTAGCTGTACAGATCGTGTGCTATGATATCGACAAGGTGAACACACTCGAGAATGGTTAATAAAATCTAAGTCCATTGCATATTAAGTTCAAAATAGTGCCACCAATATACGAGTCTCATACGATGCCATTTCAACGATTGTACCACAAAAGCTCAAAATATTAAAAGGATCAAATTCCAGAGTTATATGGCTCAAATTCAAAGATTACAAGGTTCAAAATGATATTAGAAATGAAATTCACCTCATCAGCTGCAAACCCCCGCGTTGATCTGTTGAACATGGATATAAGAGAGGTTCCAAGTAATATTACCTCTTGTAAGGTTGGTTTCAATACCTCATAATTTTTGCAAAGGGGCAGCCACTGAGAAGTCATGTATGGGGTTGACACGATGACTTCTGATTACTCTTATCATCTGAAGTTCCGGAATGAAATTCAACTTCTTCGGATCCTATTCCATTCTGCCACAGCCACCGGCGCTGATCAACAAACCATTCATTTTTGCGAAATAAATGTAGGGCAAACCTCATTACCTTCAGCACTCTTTCTCTAAGAACAAAGAACCTAGCGAATATAATCTCCAGTAAGGTCCCTCGGTAGGAGTTCAAAGTAATTTGTGACAGATGCAGATCTAGGCATTCGATGTTGTTGTTATATTGTATCAAATTATCCACCACCGGGCCTAATCTTATCTGCAAAATAAGAAAACGTGTTAGTGCCTACATGTAGTTTTGAACACTACTACATGCCTATTTGGTTTGCAGTATTTGTAAAATGCACTAACGTTCCATCTTCGATCCGACATGATTAGCATGGACATTTGATTACAATCTAGAAAAATGTGACCTCCTTCACAAGAGGTTGTAATGGATGAAAATTTCCCTAAGAAAATGAGTACAGATGAATCCAAAGGAGAAATGCTTATGGATTGGAACCTTATGGATCAAGCAACCAATATGGGGGAAAACATGTATGTACTAAAATCCTTAAAAAATCCTTCAGAAATCTTAATACATTATCAATGTAAACTTGGAAAAAGGTGTCAAAAATGGAACTCCCCTATGGTTAACATTTAATAGGAAAGGAACATCACCTCAATATATAGATTCTTGAGGCACGTAAATTATCTCTGGAAACTGACGACTTGGTCCAAGTTGGGGCCGATAGGTTCTAGTGCCAAGCCATTCTCTATGCGCAGTTTCAGGATCAAGCTTGTCGGAATAATTTTCTAGATGATAGATGAACATACATCTTCAAAATTAGAAATAATGTTAATTTCTAGAAGGAGTGGTAGAAGGTGGCTGTTGTAGCTGAACGGGTGTGGATCCAAAAAAGTTCAGATTATTTGTCAGACGAGTAGCCCACCACTATCAATTTCGGCGCAGAAATGACATTGATTCTTCTTGGACCTTCTTGATCAACTACAAATAATCTCTCAAGTGAAGGTGTGTCTTCAATGACCATACCATGGTACACATTTTGTGATGTCTTCTTGCAGCACCAGCAACACACATAAATAGTGCGGAGAGTCATGGAGGTGATGTGGAAGCTACCCAAACCATTGATCTCCTGAAGACGAAGGTAGTCAAGTGCATTCCAACCACAGAGTAGGCGCTCCATGTCAGCGTTTGTGAGGGAGACGGTGACGAGCTCGAGGTGGTTCAGTCATGGTAGAATAAGAGTAGGCTCATCATTAAAGGGGATGACAGTTCCTGAACTTGGCAACGCACAGTGAGGGCGCGAGGCGGAGCGTGGATGTCCATGGCGAGCGCATATGCCCATCATCAATAGTGAGCACCTCGAGCTGATCTAGGGCGGGGGATTGGAACCACACCTCAATCTTCGCTCGGTCCTTGTTGTTGGAACGGAACTTGCCCATGCCAAGGCCTCTGGTTGGGCCATGGTGACTGCCGAGGATCTGGGAGAACACATCTAAGCTTTTGCAATAGCCACGCCAGAGCTCGTTTGTGTTGATGAGGTCGAGATGGGTAGAGTGCCATAGGGGGCGCTACCATTGGGAAAAGACGGTTGTCCGTGCCCCATATTTGATTGGGAGGAGGGAGATGATGACTATCAACATATCATTGGGGAGGCTTGTCAGATTAAGGGCTCCGCAGACCCAAAAAAGGTTCAAACTCTTGGGCGTGTGCGAAGAACTCAACCTCTCCAGCCAACCAGTTCGTCACCCCCACGACCTAGCTCGATGAACAAGGAAGGAGATGGACTCGGCAATTTACCCAGGCTCGGGCCAGCTTGCGGTGTAAGGCCCTACTACTGCTTTGTGGTGGATTATCCTCACGAGGGGCTGAGGATGAACTAGTACAAGGGAAGAACAACCTCACAGGGTCTGCTCTGGTGTGGGAGTGAGTTGATCCAGGGAGAGATCTCCTCTACGGTGGTGGCTAACCTATATTTATAGTGGCCTTGGTCCTCTTCCCCCAAAACGAAGGCGGGAAGGGATCCCACAGCAGCCAATTTGAAAGGGGACAAGTAGTACATCTTATCCTGATTATATGTGGTGTTCGCCTGCAAACCTTCTGGTCGTGACACCGCGGTGGGCTTGGTGATGACATCCATCTTGCCGTCCTGGCGGTCTTGGTCTCGTTGTATGGGAATGGAAACCTTTGGCTGATTCCTCGGGACCCCATGCCTGCGCTTGCCTCGTTAGCACCAAAGAGGAAACCTGCTCCAATGCACTCGCTGGCGCCCACCTGTACTTGGTCGTCATGGCTTGGCATCACCTCAACCTCATGAGGTGGGCACCTGCATAGAAATCTCTGCTCCTCAGGAGATAGCCGTGCGGGGACGCTCCCTCCAGAGGTCTTGATGCCGCCCACCTTGCGAGGCTTGGCCCCTCGCGAGAAAAAGGAGAAGATAGTCTCACATCAACTAGGCGTATCAACAGCTATGGAGATGCCCATCAATAGATATCAATGTGAGTGAGTAGGGATTGCCATGCAACAGATGCACTAAGAGCTATAAGTGTATGAAAGCTCAGACTTTGGAAACTAAGTGGGCGTGCATCCAACTTGCTTGCTCATGAAGACCTCGGGCATTTGAGGAAGCCCATCATCGGAATATACAAGGCAAGTTCTATAATGAAAATTCCCACTAGTATATGAAAGTGATAACTCAAGAGACTCTCTATATGAAGAACATGGTGCTACTTTGAAGCACAAGCGTGGTAAAAGGATAGTAACATTGCCCCTTCTCTCTTTTTCTCTCATTTTTTTTATTTTTTTTTATTTTTTTGGCCTTTCTGTTTTTTTCTTTTTTTCTTTTTTTTCGTCTGGAGTCTCATCCCGACTTGTGGGTGAATCATAGTCTCCATCATCCTTTCCTCACTGGGCAATGCTCTAATAATGATGATCATCACACTTTTATTTACTTGCAACTCAATATTACAACTCGATACTAGAACAAAGATATGACTCTATATGAATGACTCCGACGGTGTACCGGGATGTGCAATGATCTAGCATAGCAATGACATCAAAAACGGACAAGCCATGAAAACTTCATGCTAGATATCTTACGATCATGCAAAGCAACATGACAATGAATGCTCAAGTCATGTATACGATGATGATGGAAGTTGCATGGAAATATATCTCGGAATGGCTATGGAAATGCCATGATAGGTAGGTATGGTGGTTGTTTTGAGGAAGGTATATGGTGGGTTTATGGTACCGGCGAAAGTTGCGCGATACTAGAGAGGCTAGCAATGATGGAAGGGTGAGAGTGCGTATAATCCATGGACTCAACATTAGTCATAAAGAACTCACATACTTATTGCAAAAGTCTATTAGCTATCGAAACAAAGTACTACGCGCATGCTCCTAGGGGGGTAGATTGGTAGGAAAAGACCATCGCTCATCCCCGACCGCCACTCATAAGGAAGATAATCAATAAATAAATCATGCTCCGACTTTGTTATATAACGGTTCACCATACGTGCATGCTACGGTAATAACAAACCTCAACACAAGTATTTCTACAATCCAAAACTACCCACTATCATGACTCTAATATCACCATCTTTATATCACAAAACTATTGCAAGGAATTGAACAATCTACAAGTTTTATGTAGGATTTTATGACTAACCATGTGAATGACCAATTCCTGTCATCTCTCTAAATAGATATAAGTGAGGCAAGAGAGTTTAATTCTTTCTACAAAAGATATGCCCATGCTCTAACAAATATAAGTGAAGCAAAAGAGCATTCCACAAATGGCGGTTTTCTATGTAAATAGAAACAGGCAATCCAAACTTCAAATGATATAAGTGAAGCACATGAAGCATTCTATAAAGCCATACTCAAAAGATATAAGTGAAGTGCATAGAGCATTATATAAATCAACCAAGGACTATCTCATACCAGCATGGTTCATCAAAGAAAAATGAAAACTAAATGCAAAAGATGCTCCAAGATCTGCACATATCACATGAATGAAACGAATCTGAAGACATACCGATACTTGTTGAAGAAAGAGGGGATGCCTTCCGGAGCATCCCCAAGCTTAGAAGCTCGAGTCTCCTAGAATATTTACTTGGGGTGCCACAGGCATCCCCAAGCTTGGGCTCTTGCCTCTCTTCCTTCTCCTTACATCGAGGCCTTCTAGATCATCGAACACTTCATCCACACAAAACTTCAACAGAGAACTCGGTAAGATCCGTTAGTATAATAAAGCAAATCACTACTCTAAGTACTGTTGCAAACCAATTCATATTTTGTTTTGGCATTCTAGCTACTGTAATATAACATTTTCATGGCTTAATCCACTGATATAAATCGTTAGTTTCATCAAATCAAGCAAACTATGCATCAAAAACAGAATATGTCTAAAACAGCACAGTCTGTAATAATCTGAACATTCACCATACTTATTATACTTGAAAACTTGTACCAAAATTAGGAAAAATACAAAATTTGTATAGAAAGACAGTGCAAAAAGAATCAGAACCATTTGACGTGCCAGTAAAAAATATAAAATCCCGCACTACAGCAAAAGTCCTGCACCGCATAAACCAACAAGCATTGTAAACATCCTAAAGGCAAACCTTGGCACATTATTTTTATAATAAAATGGAATTGTACAAGGTGATAATTTTTTTTGTTGAAAATTTTCTGTAATCAAGATTCACAAAGTTTCCGTGAGCATGAACAAAGTTCACGGCTAGCTCCCACTTCAACAATGCTTGTCTTTCTCACTTTCGCTTTTCTTTTTGAAAACTTTCGGGTTCCCCTCTTTATTTTTGTTGTTTTTAAACTATATAAAAGCACTCAAAAGAAATAAATGACTCTCTAAAAATTCCGGGTTGTCTCCCTAGCAGCGCTTTCTTTAAAGCCATTAAGCTAGGCATATAGTGCTCAAGTAGTGAATCCACCCGGATCCCAATGTATATCAAAGCCAATTTTATGTAAAAATGATTTGTAACTTAGTAGTGAGCACAAAGTAACATATATCATGCAACAACGAAGTCTAAATCTCTTCCTATGCATCGGCATGTCATAACAGAACAATTCATGCACACAAAGTAAAGGCCAATGCATAGTATAAATAGTATCTTGCAATTTTATCGTATTGGAAACATAGAGAGGTGGAGATATAGTTCGTCTCTCATAATAATTGCAAGTAGGAGCAGCAAGCACATGCATATTATATCTATCAAAATCATCATGTGTAATAGTAAAGCGCAACCCATCAATATAATCCTTAATAAGAGCAAATTTCTCCACCTCTCCGTGATGATCCGGGGCCTCTTCCGCCGAAGAAGAGGTCGATCCATCGCTGTGATGAGGCGGCGATGCAGGTGGTGTCGAGGCCTTAGTGCGAGCGACCTCCTCCGGGGTACCCGCTGCCCTTATGCACCCGAGCCGAGGGCTCGGGAGGATGAAGTGACAAGCAGCGCCGCCCACACCGCATCCAGGGTCGCCATGCCACGGCGACGCGTGCCGTCGCCCCTGCGGTTCACGCAGCTGACTCCTCGCGCGAGTTGGTGCAGTAGGCGTCGATGCCTCCGAACTCCTGGATCTGTTTCCTGCGGTTCTTCTCCGACGTGAAGTCACCGAGGGGGCCTCTCAAGCTCTAGCTACAGCATCCCGACTGCAGCGCTCCGGCGACCGGAGCAAAGATCGAAGCGGTCCCACCGGCAAAATCTTCATGACGCGCGGCTGGGGCGAGATCGTGCGGGTCTGTCGTGCGAGGGGCGCCCTTGCGATCCACTTTGAATACGAAGGCGTCTCCGTGCTCTTCTTCAAGGTCCTTGATGCTGAGGGCCGCCGCCCGGAGTGCTGCTCCGGAGAGGAGTGTGAGGTTGGCGCGCGTCCTGCTAACGCCAATCCAGGAGTAGCAGCCCTTGGGAGTCCAGCAGCTCTCTTGAGCTCTATGAGACTCCAGAGACGAGCGACGACAGCTACGTGCCCCCCAGCTCTCGCCGCGCTCAGAGCAGAGCTGCGGCCTCCGGCCGTCGCCGCTGCTGATCTGGATGGGGTTGGCACCGGCCTCCTGTGGCCACTTTTGATGATGGCGTCCACCACGGAAGGATGTAGATAGGATTCCCCTTAGTATCATCTTTCGTTTCCTGCAATGAATCATGAATTACCCCGTGGGGGCATCTAAGGGTCCGTAATGTCCTTTGTGCTTATCTTACCTGTTATGAGGATTTGGTGAACGCATGTCCCGTCAAGGCTCGGTCCCCCCTTTCTTTCCTTGCGATAGCTTGTTGCTCTACGCTGACAGGTCCCGATCCCCAGGCAGGCTACAGCCATCGCTGGTATGCCAGGTCGCGTGTCGTGGTCAAGGCCAGGAGGTGTGCGGCCCAAGGTCCAGTAAGAGCCCCTGAGGCGTGATGCTCAGGAGGTCCCCCTTAGAGCTCAAGCGGCCATGGTAAGGCAAGAAAGGGAGTTGATGTGGCTGCAACGGGGTTGCGGCAAGGCATGAGTGACTATTAGGCCCAAACATTTAGCTGATCCGAGTGCGGGACTTATCTTGTTGACCTCTTGGTGACACCTGACGTTGCGCTAGGGCTGCGCACCTACTCGGGCGGCATAGCTAGGCAGGCCCATACGAGTTTCCCTCCCCCCATGCCCTCCATAATGCTTTATGTCCTCAGGTCCCAGCCCTCGAGCGAGCTCAGCCGCCGCTGGTATGACAGGTCGCGATGCCATATTCAAGGCCAGGGGGTGAGGGCTGGAGAGCTAGTAGGAGCTCCTGAGTCGCGATGCTCAGGAGCCCCCCTTTTAACGTGCAAGCAAATTGCACGAGGGAAAAGTAGACTCGCGGTGCCACCTACTATCCTTCCCACGGGATCCCTACAAACAAGCACAAGAAGAAACACAGTTTGCTGTTACAGCTGTCAGCCTGCCGCTGGTTGCTATGGATGAGGAGAAGGCACTGAGGCCCTGGCGAGGTGACGTGCACGGGGCGTACCGCGAGCTAGAGCTCGACCGCTCAGATTTGTCGGCATGGCAGGGAAGGACCCATGCACCAGTGCCATTCCTGTGTGGAGGCCCCGGGGGAGGCGATGATCGAGCAGGTGATAGCAGTTGGAAGTTTAAGCATGGAGAGGAGATCAACTTGGATAAATGCAGGAAGATGCATGCCACTAGGTCCGGCCCGAGCGTCTTGGGGATGATGCAGCCCGAGGGGCGCCCCCAACAAGGTAAGATGAAGACATAAGCAAAAGGGATACATGCCGCAGGGACGGACCCATGCGGCCTAGAAAATAATGCAGCCCGAGGGGCGCTCCCAGCTAAACGAGCTTGGAATATGTCACCTGGTTCTGTAGACGAAGCAGAGTTGGTGCAGCTGAAGGCGTGCTTTGGAGAAATGACTCCTCATGAGACGCCAGGACCCTGAGCCTCGGGAGGCTCTGGGGGCTCAGAAGGTTTCCTGAAGACCGTCTCCATCTCCTCCAGAATGATGGGGTACCTAGCTTCCTAAGCCGCCAGGGTGCGTTGCATGTTGCACTGATAGGCTGACGCCACGCTCGGCAAGCCAAAGGGCATATGAACGTAGCTGTGTGGTGGGCCCTCGCAGCGGCCGACACCTGAAGGCCAGAAACGCTCCTAAGTGCGGCCCTGTTGAGCCCTGGGACGTCGATGCAGACACACAGCCCAGCATCCTCGCCAGGATGCGGAGCTGCGCCTTGTGGGCGGCCGTCGCCATGCATGGCTCTTGCTTCTTGTATTTCCTGGGTGGTCTTGGTGATAAACTCCTGACTGGTGGGCACTCATCGCCCTGCGCTCTCCTGGGGGTCACGTGTCGTGAAGCACGCCTCCAAGTGGTGGCCAAGCGCCTCCCTTGCGAGGTTGGCAAGGTTTGAGGCCCTCCAGAAGAGAGCCCCCAAGCCCTGCTTGAGGAGGGCGCCCGGCGCGCCTTCCTATGTGATAGAGGGAGGCGCCCCTGGAGCGGGCTCTGGTCCTGATGTGGCTTCTGCCATGATGCCGTCCTCCTGAGGTCCTGCGCGGCGCGGCTGCTTCTTCTTGGGGATGGCCTCCTGAGGGCCTTCATTTCTGCTGTCGGGGTCGTCGATTGCAACAGCTTGAAAGGTGCGCTCGAGGGAGCACACCGCATCCCTCTCTTCACACGGGACCGTGATGATTCCTCCGCTTCCTAGCATCTTGAGAACGTTGTAGCCGTGATGAGTGTCTGCCATGAACTTGGCCAGGGCTGGATACCCAAGAATGGCATTGTACGGCAGGAGGATGTGCGCGATGCCGAAGTCAATGAGCTTGGTGCAGTAGTTCTTGCGCTCCCTGAAGGTGACAGACAAGCGGACCTGCCCTATCGGTGTGGTGGAGCCGTCGGTCATTCCTGAGAAAGGCTTGGTGGGCTGGAGCTGCTCATATGGCACTTGGAGGTTGTTGAATGTGTCGACGGACAGGATGTTGAGCCCTGCGCCGCCGTCGATCAGGGTCTTGATGACCTGCACATTGCCGATGACTAGGGAACACAGCATAGGGAGGGTGCTAGCGGTGGCTGCGCACTTGAGCTGATCCGCCGAGTTGAAAGTGATGGCACATTGGGACCATCTGAGCTGGCGCGTGGCGTCGAGTTTGGGGAGTGCCGCGTTCACCTCGCGAGCACACTGTTTGAAGATGCGCTGAGAGGCTGGTGCCTGGGCGCCGCCCAAGATGCAGGCGATCACGCGCGGCTCCTGGAAGTCCCAGCCCCCTCGTCCTGGTGGTGGTCATCGTTCCTACTTGGTGGCGGCAGCGGGGGAAGACCGGAGTTGCCCTGGGGGCAATCCTCAGGAGACGGGTCCGTCCAGGCGCCCTCACGAGGTTGGTCCTGCCAGCAGTCCTCACAAGGTTGGTCGCGCCACTCCTGGTGCGGGCCACAGTCATCCCAACGTCCGCCTCCACGTCCTCCTTCGCGGTTGTAGCCCCGGTCGTTGCGCTCGTGGCGTCGACCGTAGCATCCTTCTCGTATGGCTCTGAGCTCTTGACAGTCGTTGGTGTTGTGGGTGTTCAGGTTGTGGAAGGCGCAGAACGGTCGTCCGTTCTTGGATGACTCGGGCTGATCTCTGCCTCGCTTGATGTCGGGCTCCGCTGCGAGCACAACTACCTCCTTGCTCTTCACGTCCTTGGCCTTGGCCTTCTTCTCCTCCGCGCCCATGGCTGGCAGCTCAAGGAGAGAGAGGCGCCCCTCCTCTGCTCTTGTGCACTTGGTTGCCAGGTTGAACAGCTCCTGAGATGTGCAGAGCTCCTCGTGGATGGCGAGCTCTTCCTTCATCTTGACATCGTCGGAAAACATGGAGATGAGGGCCTCGTCCGTGACCTTGGGGATCTTGAGGCGGGCGTTGTTGAAGCGTTAGATGTACTTCGGGAGGGTCTCTCCTGGTTGCTACCTGATGCGGCGTAGATCACCCACGGCCGGAGGGCGGTCGCAAGTGCCCTGGAAGTTGGCGATGAAGCGGTCGCGCATCTCGTCCCAGGAGGACATCGAGTCGTGCTGCAGGTTCAGGAGCCAAGAGCGAGCTCCATCCTTGAGAGCCATGGGAAACTAGTTCGCCGTGACCTTTTCGTCGCCGTTGGCCGCTTCGATGCTCAGCTTGTAGAGTTGCAGGAACTCCGCGGGGTCGGCGGTACCGTCGCAGCGAGGAGGCAGATCCGGCTTGAATTTGCCCGGTCAGGTGACGCTATGCAGCTCAGGGGGTGAAGGCGCTACAGCCAGCCATGGTAACCGTAGCCCGCTTCGGAGGTGGAGCTTGGTCTTGACGAGGTCCAGCTGCACCGCTGCGGGCGGTGCGCGGTCTTGACGAGGTGGCGCGAGGAGCGCAGATGCAGCTTCTCGTGGCCGCGGAATTTCTTGGCAGCTTCTCTCTTCGCGCGCGGGCGCTGGGTGCGGTGGATCACGTCGCGGAGCCGAGCGCCTTGGTGTGAAGGCGCGTCTTGGGGCTGAGGTGGTGGAGGCGCGCCATGAGCCCCGTTGCCTGCGGCTGGTTGCGGGGGAGGCAGAGAGTGGGACGGGACCGGAGAGCCCCCCGCGGCGCGGAGGAGCTCAGCAACGCGTTCGAGCCACTCCTCGTAGAGGTCGTCGATGGGGCGGTAGCGCAGGAGCTCGTTCGCTGCGAGGAGCGCGACCCATGCCTCCATGGGAGCGTGGTACGCATGAGACGAAGAACCGGCAGGGGTCAGCGATGGAGTGGCGGTGTGGCCATCCTACCGCACCGAAGGATGCAGCGAGGACGGCTGATGCTTGTTCCCCGCTGGGCCTGTGGTAGCGTTGGCGGTAGGAGATGGAGAACGGCGATGTGGCCCGCCGACGGGAGCCGTCTGAGCGACGCGGGCGGTGAGGGCATCCCGACGCTCAGCTCAAGCACGGCGTGCGTCTGCCATGGAGACAACAAAGCGACGGAGCGATGAATTGATGGAAGGGAGGCTACAGCGCACCCCTACCTGGCGCGTCAAATGTCGGATGTTGGGTTCTAGCAGCCCTTAAGGTTCGAACACTGGGGCGAAGTCTTTCCCTCCTACCAATCTACGCCCTAGCTCACTAAGATCTCGCGGACGAACTCGACGAACTCGCAACACATAAAGACACAAGGTTTATACTGGTTTGGGCCACCGTTGTGGTGTAATACCCTACTCCAGTGTGGTGGTGATGGATTGCCTCTCGGGCTGATGATGAACAGTACAAGGGAAGAACATCCTCCTGAGGTTGAGGTGTTCTTGTGGGTCAGCTCTCGATCGGGTTGGATCAAGCTAAGGTGAGATGATCTCTCCCAGATCTGATCCCCTCTACTATGGTGGCTGGCTCTACTTATATAGGCCCTGGTCCTTTGTAACACCCTCAATGCGGCTATATCTCCTACGTGTCGAGGCACGACTTAAAGGCATAACTGCATTTAAAGCAATGTCGCAAGTTAGGCAATCATCACAACATCCAATGTAATACATAAGAAGGGGATAAGTAACATATTTGGCTTACACTCGCCACGTCACACAAAGTACATAAATAGCATTACATCATCCAATCACTCATGGCCTGACTACGGTGCCAAAATAAAAGACCAACCCAACATGCGACACGGTCCCGATCACCCCGACTGGGCACCACTACTGATCATCAGGGAAAGAAACATAGTAACAGTGTGAGTCCTCGTCGAACTCCCACTTGAGCTCTAACGCGTCATCTGGAACGGAGTCGTCTAGCCCTGCATCTAGTTTAAAAGTAATCTATGAGCCACGGGGACTCAGCAATCTCGCGCCCTCGCGATCAAGACTATTTAAGCTTATAGGAAAAGCAAGGTGAAATATGTGGAGCTGCAGCAAGCGACTAGCATATATGGTGGCTAACCTATTCGCAAAAGAGAGCGAGAAGAGACAGCAAAGCTCGAACGAGCAACAAGAGAACAACCTGCGGCAAGCATTACTCCAACACCGTGTTCACTTCCTGGACTCCGCCGAGAAGAGACCATCATGGTAACTCACACAGTTGATTCATTTTAATTAAGTTAAGGTTCAAGTTATCTACAACCGGACATTAACAAATTCCCATCTGCCCATAACCGCGGGCACGGCTTTCAAAAGTTCAATCCCTGCAGGGGGTCCCAACTTAGCCCATCACAAGCTCTCACGGTCAATGAAGGAATAGACCTTCTCCCGAGACATTCCGATCAGGCTCGGTATCCCGGTACTACAAGACACTTCGACAAGTTAAATCAAATCCAGCAACACCGCCCGAATGTGCCGAAAAATCCCGATAGGAGCTGCACATATCTCGTTCTCAGGGCACACTCAGATGAGCCAGATGTCGGGTAGGCCAGCCCAGGGTTGCCCCTTGTAGCCTCGGACATCGCTCGGTTGGACCAACACTCAGAGGAGCACTGGCCCGGGGGGGGGGGGGGGTTAAATAATATGACCCTCGGGCTCCGGAAACCCAAGGGAAAAAGAGGCTAGGTGGCAAATGGTAAAACCAAGGTTGGGCATTGCTGGAAAAGCTTTATTCAAGGCGAACTATCAAGGAGTTCCCATTATCACCCAACCGCGTAAGGAACGAAAAATCCGGGAACATAACACCGATATGACAGAAACTAGGGCGGCAAGAGTGGAACAAAACACTAGGAAAAAGACCGAGCCTTCCACCCTTTACCAAGTATATAGATGCATTAATATAACATGGCAATATAATGATATCCCAGCAAGTAAATAATGTTCCAACAAGGAACGATCTCCAATCTTCACCTACAACTAGCAACGCTATAAGAGGGGCTGAGCAAAGCGGTAACATAGCCAATCAATGGTTTGCTAGGACATGGTGGGTTAGAGGTTTGACATGGCAATTTGGGAGGCATGATAAGCAAGTGGTAGGCATCGTAGCATAGGCATAGCAAAAGAGCGAGCATCTAGGAAAGCAAAGATAGAAGTGATTTCGAGGGTATGATCATCTTGCCTGCAACGTTGTCAGAGTTGACTGGATCCTCGAAAGCAAACTCAACGGGCTCCTCCTTAGAGAACTCGTCTCTCGGCTCTACCCAAACAAGACAAACAAGCAAGAGGAACGCAATCAACCATGTGCACAACTCAAACAAAATGATGCAAAGATGGTATGCTATGCCGGATGCGATGCAGGATGCATATGCAAGATTTGACAAGAGATGAATGAACCTGGCATCAACATGGAAATCCAAGTGTGCAACTGGAAAGGTGAGATGAAATCGCTTGAAAACGATATAAAGAATGCCGGAATCGGAGTCACGGTTTGGAAATGGCAAGCAATTCAAATATGGCACCGGTCTGCGATTTACAGCAAGTAGCCAACTAAATGCAATGAGATGACCATGCTATATCAGTCAAACATGGCAACAAAATACATGGCAGGGATCCATTCATGATGCTTAACAAAAGAGGAACACTGAGCGACGGCCAGTTCATCCACTAACAGGTTCAAACAAGCATGGCAAAAATGCATTTGGTAAACATATTTCAGACTTAGTGAAATTAACACTTGTCTGGAATTTCAGAACAGATAGCACACTTTGGAGCACGAAAACTATATGCTACAGAACCTGAACATGGCAAAGTAAAGCATGGCATGGAGCTACTCAAAGAGCTTAACAAAAGTCCCTTAGTAACCTTGAGCCAGAAGGGATCAGAAAATACATTTGCAAGCTTGTGAACATGGCAAAAACATAATCACTTCTCAGACTTAGAGAAAACTAGGACATGCAAAACAGATATCAAGTAGGCATGTTTACGAGCTCGATGCACTCACTACAGAGCATGTCATGACAATCTAAGCATACACCCATCAAGAATACACATTACGCAAGCTAGAAAATGGCAAGAACAATAACATGGCATGCACGGATCAACTACAACATCATCGGCAAAATTGCTAACAAGTAGACAATCTGCCCAGATTCACGAAATGACAAAAGTAGAGCTCGATTGACTCAATCTAGGGTGCTCCACAATTGCAAACAAAGTCATGGATGGATTGAGCACAACAAGATTAGCAAAACATCCTTACTGATCATCCTCAAAAGAGGCACGGATCACTAGGAGACAACATGAACATATGGCATAATGAGATAAACAGACCAAGGACTTAGTGGAAAACCTATGTCCCTGAAATCAGCATTAACAAATGCACCACTTTGCAAGCTTGTGCTAGTCACCACACACATCACAAAAATTCATGGGTTGCACCTCTAGATAGATGGCAAAACCTATAACAAAACACATGCAGAGCTCCTGGACATGTCATGCACATAATAATCATGGCAAAAATGACAAAAATCTAATTGGAGCAGCAGATCTGACAATTATCTCAAATAGCATTCTTCTAACAGCATTTCGGGCATCAAGATGAACTCAAATGAAAATGGTGCAATGATATGAAATGATGTGCTCTCTGAGGCGAACATTTTGATATGCTATATGCCCAAAACGGATCTACGGATGCAAAGTTACAGCACGATGAACAATGGCAAAAATATTAGGGTTTCGGGCAAAACATCAACCCGAGACGAATCCCAGATCTAGATCCGGCCGGCGCGCTTTACAAGGCTCGCCGGAAATCATGCCAAAGACGGAGGAGGCCGGCCGTAGAGGTACTTGGGCGTGGAGGAGGAGGCCGGAGAGAGGCCGGGCGGCGGCGTGGCCGGCGGAGGAGCTCGCGGGACGGGGCGGCGCGGTGGTGACGGCCTTCGGCGCCGGGCGGCGTCGTCGGCGCACCGGCCGGCGCGGTGGCGTGACGAGGCGATGGCCGGCGCGGGCGGGGTAGCACGCGGGAGGAAGACGAGGCAGGCGGCGGCGCGGCGCTCGGGGTCGCTGCGGGCCGAGAGGGCCCCGCCTGGGCCCCGGCGGGACGACGCGGCGATGTGGGGCGCCGCGGGCTGCGGCGAACTGGGCGGTGACACGTGGCGTCGGTGGGCAGGCCGGACACATCCGTCGGCGGATTTTTTTTGTCCGGCGGCGGCGGATGGAATGGATCTAGGGTTAGGGGAGAGTGGAACCGCGAATTTTTTTTTGGGGGGGAGATGTATATATAGAGGTAGAGGGAGCTAGGAGTGTCCAAATGAGGTGCGGTTTTTGGCCACGCGATCGTGATCGAACGCTCTAGAAGATGGAGAGGGTTTTGGTGGGTTTTGGGCCAACTTGGAGGGGTGTTGGGCTGCAACACACACGAGGCCTTCTCGGTCCCTCGGTTAACCGTTGGAGTATCAAACGAAGTCCAAATGGTACGAAACTTGACAGGCGGTCTACCGGTAGTAAACCAAGTTCTCTTGGCAAGTCTTGGTCCAATCCGGAAATGTTTATCCCCCACACACGAAAGAAAGGTAGAAATGACCACCGGAGGAGAACGAAGCACCGGAATGCAAAACGGACAACGGGGAAAATACTCGGATGCATGAGATGAACACGTATGCAAATGCAATGCACATGATGACATGATATGAGATGCATGACAACAACAATAACACACGGAGACAAAAACCCGAACCCGAGAAAATAAAATAACTTAACGCAGGAAACGGCAAGAGTTTGATTACATATTGGGTAAATCATATCCGGGGTGTTACATCCTCTTCCCAAATATCGAGTGGGAAGGGAGCCAACAATG
This sequence comes from Triticum aestivum, assembly GCF_018294505.1. Lineage (NCBI taxonomy): Eukaryota > Viridiplantae > Streptophyta > Magnoliopsida > Poales > Poaceae > Triticum > Triticum aestivum. The sequence goes on along the minus strand of NC_057797.1, from coordinate 286,901,577 downwards.
ACGGGCTAATTTGAAGGGGGACAGCTAGTACAAGCTATCCTGACAAAAGTGGTCTTCGCCTGCCAAAAGCTCTGGTGGTGATGCCGTCTTGCGCTCCAGCATGACCTCCATCTTGCCGTCCTCCTAGTCTTGGTCCCATTGCACCAATATAGCAACCTTTGCCTAATCCCTCGGTACTATTCGCATGCACTGGCCTCCTTAGCACCAAAGAGGAAACAAGGACGTTGCGCGCGCTAGCGCCCGTCTGGCGCCCGCCTGGTGTCGTGCGTCATGGCTCACGTCACGAGGGTCTCGTGAGGTTTGCCCTGCCTTGATATCTCCGCTCCTCGTGAGCCTGCCTGGCTAGGCCACACCAGAAGAGGTCTTGCGTCATCCGCCTCGCGAGGCTTGGACCCTCGCGAGGGTCTTGGATGCTTTGTTGGTGAAGATGGACCGTACGGCCTGCTGGCTCGGTCACGCCATGGGCCGCAAGCAGGCAAGTCTGGGGACCCCCGTTCCCAGGACGCTGACAACTTCCAAGGTACTTATATCCGGCCTCCGGATGCCGATGACCTCAATCATATAGTCCAATAGTCCGGAGAGTCGGCCAGGAAATTCTGGACCAGGTTCCTAATTAAAAAGAACCAGATTGTTGAATATCCGGATGCCAAAGCCCTAGCGGCCTTCAAACACAACATCCGCGACGAATGGCTCGCCCGACACCTCGGCCAAGAAAAGCCGAAATCCATGGCAGCCCATACAGCACTAATGACCCGCTTCTGCGCAGGCGAGGATAGCTGGCTAGCCCGTGATGGTAACAGTACTAGCGACCCCAGCACTTCTGAAGCCTGAAATGGCAACAGATGGCCCCGACGCAACAAACCTAAGTGTCGGAGCAACAATGATGATATAGAGAATACGACAGTCAACGCCAGATTCAGCGGCCCAAATCTGGTCAAGGGAAGAAGCCATTCAAACAAAACAAAGACGGTTCATCAAGCCTGGACCTAATATTTGATCGACCCTACCAAACCCACGACACTCATGATAAGCCTGCCAAACATACCAACAGAAGCTGTTGGGTCTTCAAACAGGCCGGCAAGTTAAATGCCAAACATAAGGGTCGCCCAGTGAGGATGATGACGAGGAACCTCGCGCACTGAAAACAGGCGGTCAAAAGAAATTTCCCCCCGAAGTCAAAACGGTGAATATGATATATGTCACCCATATCCCCAAGAACGAGCACAAGCACGCGGTAAGGGACATCTATGCGATAGAGTCAGTTGCCCCAAAATTCAACCCATGGTCGGGCTGTCCGATCACCTTCGATCGCAGGGCCATCTGACCAGTATCCATCATGGAGGGTCGGCCACATTAGTCCTCGATCCAATCATCGATGGATTCCACCTTACGCGAGTCCTCATGGACGGCGGCAGTAGCCTTAACATGCTCTACCAGGACACAGTCCGCAAGATGGGTACTGATCCATCAAGAATCAAGCCCACTAAAACTACCTTTAAAGGACTGATACCCGGTGTAGAGGCCCGCTGCACGGGCTCAATCACATTGGAAGTGGTCTTCGGATCGCCGGACAACTTCCGCAGCGAGGACTTGATCTTTGATACCGCCCCCTTCCGCAGTGGCTACCATGCACTGCTCAGACAAACCGCGTTCGCTCGCTTCAATGCAGTCCCGCACTACGCCTATCTCAAACTTAAGATGCCCAGACCACGCAGAGTCATAAGAGTGAATGGATACATGAATTGATCCCTCTGCACTGAGGAGCACACCGCAGCCCTGAGAGCGGAAGTATAGGGTGGCCTCATTAAGCCAACTATTACGTCGCCGGCCAAGTCCTCGGACAATGTCAAACGAGTCCGGACTAACCCATTGTATGACAGTTCACCTCGTTAGGAGCTCGATTAGCAATTCGGCCTCCATCTCATCCCCTACCAAATTGTGGCATATGTTCCACGCGTTGTCGGTGTCCTGGGAACGGGGGTCCCCAGAGTTACCTGCCTGTGGCCCATGGCGTGGCTCCACCAGCGGGCATGTATGGCCCATCTTCATCAGCAAACACTTAAGACCCTTGCGAGGGGCCAAGCCTCGTGAGGCGGAGGACTCAAGACCTCCTCGGGGGTGGCCTCACGAGGCTGGCTCGCGAGGGGCGGAGAGATCAAGCCAGAGGGCATCTCGTGAGGTCCATGTGATGCAAGCCATGAGGACCAAGGCAAGGTGGGCACCAGGCGGGCGGCAGCGGGCGCAGTGTCCTCGTTTCCTCTTTGGTCCTAAAGGGGAAAGCGCAGGCGAGGAGTCCCATGGCATCAGGGAAAGGTTTCCATATCGGTGCAACAAGACCAAGACTAGCGGGATGGCAGGACAGAGGTCACCATGGAGCCCAGGATGGCGTCACCACCAGAGCCTTTGGCAGGCGAAGACCACCTTTTGTTAGGATAACTTGTACTAGTTGTCTCCCTTCGAATTTGGCCGTTGTTGGATCCCTTCCCACCAATATTTGGGAAGAGGACCAGGGCCTCTATAAAAAGGACTAGCCACCACGGTAGGAGGCAACTAAATAGAGTGAGAGAGAGACTATTTAGATCATCCTCGACCACACAAGCTCTTCGAGCTCAAGGACGCCTCTCCTCAGGAGGCTGTTCTTCCCTTGTACTTGTTCATCCTCAGCCCAAGAGGCAATCCACCACACCACACTGGAGTAGGGTATTACACCATATCGGTGGCCCGAACCAGTATAAACCACGTGTCCTTTGTTCTGCGAGTTTGACGTGCTAAGCTTTGAGATTGCGACGAGAGCGTGAGCTAGGGAGAGGAGAGATCTTCGTGCGCACCCCGGAGTTCGAGCCTCAAGGGTTTTGCCAGAACCCAAATTCCGACATTTTTCTCCCCAGGTAGGGATGCGCTGAAGCTTTCCTTTCGTTGATCCATGTCCCACCGCTCCACCGCACCCATGGTAGACGCGCGCTGAGCCCAAGCCGAGCGCCAGGCCGCCCTTGCCGCCCGTGTCGCTCAAACGGCCCCTGTCGGCGGGCCTTCCCGTCGTTCGCCATCAACTATTGCCAATGTCGCTACCGGCCTGGCAGCAAACAGGCAGCAAGCGTCATCACTGCACCCCTCCATGCGGCGGGACGGCCGCACTGCCACCCCATCGCTGACTCCAGCCGACTCATCGTCTCACGCTCGCCACGCACCCACGGACGCGCAGGCCGCGCTGCTCATGGCACACGAGCTCCTGCGCTACCGCCCGGTCGACGACCTCTATGAGGACTGGTTAGACCACATCGCCGAGCTCGTCAGCGCCGCTGGGGGCTCTCCCGCACCATCCCTTTCGCTGCCTCGCCCACCTCCAGCTGCGGGCGACGTAGGTCACGGAGCGCCTCTGTCGCCTCCGCATCAAGATGGCGCCCTCGCGCCGAGATGCGCAACTCACAGAGCGCCACTGCCTCCTCCACGTCAAGATGGTGTCCTCGCCCCAAGACACGTGGTCCCACGGTGTGATCCGCCACACCGTGTGCCCGCTGATACGTCCATTTTGCATCATGCTTTTATATGAATATTTATTGCATTATGGGCTGTTATTACATATTATGTCACAATACTTCTGCCTATTCTCTCTTATTTTACAAGGTTTACATAAAGAGGGAGAATGCCGGCAGCTGGGATTCTGGCTGGAAAAGGAGCAAATATAAGAGACCTATTCTGCACAGCTCCAAAAGTCCTGAAACTTGATGGATGATGTTTTCCCAATATATAAAAAATACTGAGCGCAACAACTTCACCAGGGGGGCCACACCCTGCCCATGAGGGTGGGGTGCGCGCCCTACCCCCCTGGGCGCGCCCCCTACCTCGTGGGCCCCCTGGTGGTCCTCCGGTGACCATCTTCTGCTATATGGACTCTTTCGATGGGAAAAAATCATAAGCCATCTTCTCGGACGAAACTCCGCCGCCAAGAGGCGGAACCTTGGCGGAACCAATCTAGGGTTCTGGCGGGGCTGTTCTGCCGGGGAAACTTCTCTCCTAGAGGGGGTAATCATCACCATCGTCATCACGAATGCTCCTATCATCGGGAGAGGGCAATCTCCATCAACATCTTCATCAGCACCATCTCATCTCAAAACCCTAGTTCATCTCTTGTATCCAATTCTTGTCTCGAAGTCCGGGATTGGTGCTAGTAGTGTTAATTACTCCTTGTAGTTGATGGTAGTTGGTTTAATTGGTGGAAGATCATATGTTCAGATCCTATATGCACATTAATACCCCTCTGATTATGAACATGTTTTTGCTTTATGAGTAGTTACTTTTGTTCCTGAGGACATGGGAGAAGTCTTGCTATTAGTAGTCATGTGAATTTGTTAATCGTTCGATATTTTGATGAGATGTATGTTGTCTCTCCTCTAGTGGTGTTATATGAACGTCGACTACATGACACTTCACCATTGTTTGGGCCTAGAGGAAGGCATTGCGAAGTAATAAGTAGATGATGGGTTGCTAGAGTGACAGAATTTTAAACCCTAGTTTATGTTGTCAGGACCCCGATTCCAAGTCACATTGATCTAGCCGGTAACACCTCATATCACTTTGCGGCCTCACGCACGGTATTACCACGGGTGTCGCCTTACCATGGCCCGGGACCGTTTGCGCCTTTTGGCTCACGTATATGATAGTGTCGCTAGCATCCATATGACAGAGAACCTGGGCCGACATGACTAGTCGTGAACCCAAAGTGGCACTAACTTACGGGGACAGGCATACATGAATCAACATCGAGCATGTCGGTCAGCAGCGTATGAATCCAGGCTATAGCAACTAGGCTAACAGGACTCCGAGAACCCGGACTGTAGCAGGCTAGCAGGACTCCGTATGTCACCACGTGACATTTCCCCGAAGGGACAGACACAGGAACGAAATGAGTCACATGCCGGCCAGTCAAGTGTTCCGGAGCAGTAGTGTTGGGCTAGCAGGAGTCTGGTGAACCAGGCTGTAGCGGACTACTATGGCTCATGGAAGCACAAGACTACATTTCCCCATAAGAGAAGCTACCGAGGATAAACAACTAGGTTGTCGGATCCCACACATACCAAGCATTTCAATCATACACACAATATGCTCAATATGTGCAATACAACATGGCATCACAACAAGAATCTACGACTCAGAGTATTTATTCATTAGGCTCCGGGGAGCGAGATATTACAAACATGGGTCTCATGAACCAACATACAGAGCATACAAGCAACAAGCACAAGCGAAAGCTTAAGTTGTCTGAGTACAACAATTGAAGAAGGCTGAGGAGCCTGACTATCTGAACGACCCTCCCAAGGGTACAAGATCATAGCTGAGGTAACGAGCTAAACGTCGAAGTCCACACGGAACTACTAGCGAGACTGAAGTCTCTCTGCAAAACATAAATTAAGAAAACATGAGTACAAATGTACCCAGCAAGACTCACATCAGAACTAGCTACATATGCATCAGTATCAAGAAATGGGTGGTGGAGTTTAACTGCAGCAAGCCAGCTTTGACTCGGTGGCTATCCTGAACTACGACTGCAAGTAACTCTTTTGAGGTGGCGCGCACGAGTCCACAAATTCACCATACCAATACACCACTATGGATCCGCTCCCGTCTCCCTACGAGAACACCATCCATAGCACTCACACTTATCTTGCGTATTTTAGAGTGTCCACTTTCACTTGTCTATGAACTATGCAAGGGGTCCGAGTTTCCATATCCGAGGAATCCGGCTATTCGAATAGATGATGATAACCCTGCGGGGGTGTACTTCTTCACACACGCTCTCTCCACTTACCACCACGTACACATCGTGTATCTCGGCAACATTCAAGTGGAAGACTGGTGAGGGATTCGGCCACGACCTGACTAACCACACAAGTCTCTAGTCCATGTTTATCGCCTATTCGGGTTCCATCCGCAAGGAGATCCTGCCGGGGTGTCGCTCACGGCCCCAAACGATGTGTACAGGGTTCCAAGCCTAGCATCTGGGTGCCACTTGGTACACCAGGCCACTGTGCCTAGTCTGTCCCAATCCCACCTGTACCGGGTGCCCCTTGGTAGACTACTAACACTACCTACAAACACCAGAAACTAGTTGCAACTCCTGGACAAAGATCAGGTTGATTAATAAGTCGAGAGAGCTTGGAGCGCCCGGAGCCCAATGTGTGGTAGTAACTGGTCATGGATCACAAACACAGAACTCAGTTCCTGAGGATGGCTGCAATGAGACAACCCACCATGTACTCCTACATGGCCTCTCACCAATACCTTTACCAAATCATGTTCACACACTTAGCTCTCAACAGTAGGACATGTTCACCACATTCCAATTCATCCCCGATGAATCGGACCTGACTCAACTCTAAGCAGTAGCAGGCATGACAAACAAGCATGAATGAGTAGGCACCTCAGGGCTCAAACAACTCCTACTCATGCTAGTGGGTTTCATCTATTTACTGTGGCAATGACAGGTCATGCAGAGGAAAGGGGTTCAGCTACCGCAGCATGTAACAGTTGAAACGTTGTTGTCCTAATGCAGTAAAAGAGAGCAGGAGCGAGAGAATGGGATTATATCGGAATGAACAAGGGTGTTTTGCTTCCTGGCACTTCATCGGTGTCATCGATCACATCGTCAGAAACATCGTCTACTAAGAGGGAACAACCACCGGAAAACACAAAAGAAACAACATTCAGTACAATGCACAATCAAATGAATGACATGTCATGTTAAGGAACTAAATTGACCTAATGCAGCAGTAAGCCAAGTTAATTGAAGTGGAATTCAAATAGGGTTAAACTCCAACTCCAAATGCTAGTTCATAAATTGCCCTAATTATGATTTATCCTATTCAGTAAGGTTAACTTGTTCAAACATGCATGAAAGTACCATAAACAGATTCTTCATATTTTTCTGATCATTTTTCATATATAAATTATTTCATTCTGAGCTACGGTTGAATTAATATGATTTTTAGAAGTTTTGGGTATTTTCTGAAAATAATAAATCATTTTTGATTTATTTCAAAATTCCAGAAAGTATTTACTGTGTCAGCCCAAGTCAAACCTAACGGTTGGGACCCACACGTCAGTGTCTCTGGGCTGGAATAGAGGATGACCAGTGGGGCCAGGTCAATGCTGACTGGGCAGGTCAAACCTGACACGTGGGGTCCGCAAGATTAGTACTAAACTAAACAGGAATTAAACTAACCTAAACAGGCACAGGGGCCCACATGTAAGTGAGTAGTGTGGGGGTGATTAGCGGGGTCATTAGTGCTAATGATGGGCCACGTCGACATCGCTGGAGTTCGGCCAGCGGCGACCAAAACGATGGCGGCGCGACTCGGGTTTGAGCTACGGGCGGCCACACAACGCGCGGAAGGGCTCTACGGGTTCCTGGCGTTGCGACACTTCTAGTGGTGGTGGCGGGTGGTGTTGGGGTGGCCGGAAAGTGGCCGGCGGCGATCTTTAGCGGCTGTCGGAGCTCGAGCGAGCTCGGGTTCGAAGCTACAGTGGGCGTGGCGATGCGGGCGTAGCACCTACGGCCTCTGCCTGGTGCGGTGAGCACGTGGGTGTGCTCGGTTGGGGGCTATGGTGACTGTGGCCACGGCGGCAAGGGGCTCAGGCGGCGGCACGATTTGATCGTCGGCAAAGCAGCGGCTATGTCGAGGAAAAGAGCACGGGAGAGAGGGGAAAGAGGCAGGGGATCACGGCGGCTCGGATAAAGGAGAAGGTGAGCTCGGGGGCGGCCTGACGGTGATGTATGGGCGACGGCGATCTCGGTCAACCCGAGGTTGAAGACGATGGCGTTGATGCGATGCAGGGCGTCCGGGATCGATTACTTCGGCTTGGGGAGGCAGAGCTCAACGGCGGTGCTGGTGGACACGACAGATGGGTGAGGAGATGGTTGTGGCTGCGGCAGCGGCGAGCGGCGGCGATGGTGGCATTCGGTGGTGCTGCGTAGAGAGAGCAGAGGAGGGAGATGGAAATGGGGAGAGTGAGGGAGGGGCCAGGGGGTCTGCGTGGCAGCGTTGGAGGCATCCAGGGCGTCGGGGACGCAGGCAGTCAGGCAGGAGGTGGCACGGGCGCGTGCCGGCGTGCGGCGAACACACGCCTCGCGACCTTCTGGCACGAGGTGGGAGACGACTGGCAACGTGGGATGGGCCGCCTGGCTTTTCCCAATTACGCTGCTACAGTGGTGGGCTGTTCTGGTATGTGCTCTGTCTTTTTATATTTTCTGTTTGTTTCTGTTTTCTATTTTTTTTGAAGTTTGTTTTGAGTTTGGTTTTCAAACAAACCAATTTTTATGCTTCTGAAAATTATTATGTGGACTTTGGAAACTAGTTCAGAGCCACACACAAACTTTCAAAATTATTGGGCTTATATCTATTTTATAGTAAATATAAACCCAACTCAAATAGCTAGTGATTTAATTCAAAGGCCCAAGAATAATTATTTCTGTGATTCCAAAAATATTGGTTTGAGTTATAGCTCTTGCCAATATTTTCAGAGGTTAGCAGGAACATTTTGTTGGGCTCATTTGAAATATTTTAAAGTTGATCATTTTTAAAAGATTTCTGAGGCTTGAGAATTCCCTCAACTCAATTTCCTTGAATTTAAGACGATGCATGGATGCATATGCAATGACAAGCAAAGGACAAAGCTAGGGCTGTGACATATGCGTTGCTTCGTAAGGGGCTGATTTGGATCCATATGTTTCATGCTATGGTTAGGTTTACCTTAATACTTTTGTTGTATTTGCGGATGCTTGCAGTAGAGGTTAATCATAAGTGGGATGTTTGTCCAAGTAAGGGCAGCACCCAAGCACCGGTCCACCCAAATACCAAATTATCAAAGTACCGAACGCGAATCATATGAGCGTGATGAAAACTAGCTTGACAATATTCCCATGTGTCCTCGGGAGCGCTTTACATCATATTAAAGTTTGTCCAGGCTTGTCCTTTGCTACCAAAGGATTGGGCCACCTTGCTACACTTTATTTACTTTTGTTACTTGTTGCTCATTACAAATTATCCTATCACAAAACTATCTGTTACCACTTATTTCAGTACTTGCAGAGAATACCTTGCTGGAAACCGCTTATCATTTCCTTCTGCTCCTCGTTGGGTTCTACACTCTTACTTATCGATAGGATTATGATAGATCCTCTATACTTGTGGGTCATCAAGACTCTTTTCTGGCGCCATTGCCGGGGAGTGAAGCGCCTTTGGTAGGTGGAATTTGGTAAGGAAACAATTTATATAGTGTGCTGAAATTTACTGTCACTTGTTATTATGGAAAGTAATCCTCTAAGGGGCATGTTCGGGGTATCTTCACCCCAACCAGTAGAGCAAAGATTTCCTCCTCAACCTACTGAACCTACTGAAAATGAAAATGCTTGCCTTGAAATTCCTTTGGGTATGGTAGAAAAACTGCTAGCTAATACTTTTTTAGGAGATGGAACAAAACATCCTGATGAGCATCTAATATATGTGGATGAAGTTTGTGGATTATTTAAGCTTGCAGGTGTACCCGGAGATGTTGTTAAGAAGAAGGTCTTCCCTTTATATTTGAGGGGAGATGCATCAACATGGTATAGGCTATGTGATGATATGGAGTCTTGGAATTACAAACGATTGAAATTGGAATTTCATCAAAAGTTTTATCCTATGCATCTTGTTCATCATGATCACAATTATATATATAATTTTTGGCCTCGCGAATGAGAAAGCGTCGCTCAAGCTTGGGGGAGGCTTAAATCAATGTTATATTCATGCCCCAATCATGAGCTCTCGAGAGAAATGATTATTCAAAATTTTTATGCTCGACTTTCTGATAAAAATCACACCATGCTTGATACTTCTTGTGTTGGCTCTTTTATGTTGAAGACTATTGAATTCAAATGGGATTTATTGGAAAGAATTAAACACAACTCCGAAGATTGGGACCTCGACAATGGTAAGGAGTTAGGTATGGCACCTAGTTTTGATTGTGTTAACTCTTTTATGGATACTGATATTTTCCGTAAATTTAGCACTAAATGTGGACTTGACTCTGACATAGTATCTTCTTTCTGTGAATCTTTTGCTACTTATGTTGATCTCCCCAAGGATAAGTGGTTTAAATATCATCCTCCCATAGCAGTAAAAGTATCCGCACCTATTAAAGTTGAAGAAAAGACTATTACTTATAATGATCCTATTGTTCCTACTTCTTATGTTGAGAAACCACCTTTCCCTGTTAGGATCAAGGATCATGCTAAAGCTTCAATTGTGGTTCGTAAAAGCAATATTAAAACATATACACCTCCTGAGCAAGTTAAAGTTGAACCTAATATTGCTATTGTTAAAGATCTCTTGTCTAATAATATAGATGGGCATGTTATTTATTTCTGTGATGAAACTGCTAGAATTGCTAAACCCCGTGATACAGATAAACCTAGACCTGTGGTAGGTATGCCTGTTATTTTTGTTAAAATAGGAGATCATTGTTATCATGGCTTATGTGACATGGGTGCTAGTGCTAGTGCAATACCAATTGACATATACAACGAAATTATGCATGACATTGCACCTGTTGAGTTAGAAGATATTGATGTCACAATTAAACTTGCTAATAGAGATACCATTTCACCAATGGGAATTGTTAGAGATGTTGAAGTCTTGTGTGGGAAAACTAAATATCCTGGTGATTTTCTTGTTCTTGGTTCCCCACAAGATAGCTTCTGTCCCATTATAATTGGTAGACCCTATTTAAATACTGTTAATGCTACCATAGATTGCAAAAGAGATGTTGTTACTGTCGGTTTAGATGATATGACTCATGAATTTAATTTTTCTAAATTTAGTAGACAACACCATGAAGAAGAATTACCTAGTAAAGATGAAATTATTGGTCTTGCTTCTATTGCTGTACCTCCTAGTGATCCTTTAGAAGAATATTTGCTAGACCATGAAAATGAAATGTTTATGAATGAAAGAAGGGAATTAGATAAAGTATTCTTTAAACATGAACCTATTCTGAAACACAATTTACCTGTTGAAATCCTAGGAGATCCTCCTCCACCCAAGGGTGATCCCGTGTTTGAGCTTAAACCATTACGGATACTCTTAAATATGCTTATCTTGATGAGAAAAAGATATATCATGTTATTATTAGTGCTAACCTTTCAGAACATGAAGAAGAGAGACTATTGAAAACACTGAAGAAGCACCGTGCTGCTATTGGGTATACTCTTGATGATCTTAAGGGCATTAGTCCCACTCTATGTCAACATAAAATTAATTTGGAAGAAGATGCTAAACCCGTTCATGGTCATCAACGCCGACTGAATCCTAAAATGAAAGAAGTTAGAAGTTAGCATTTTCTGACTTTCAAAGATGCCCTTTTGGCTATATTTTCTGACTTCTGTGAAAAGATTTGCGAGGTTTTCATGGATGACTTTTCCGTCTATGGATCTTCTTTTGATGATTGCTTAAGCAACCTTGATTGAGTTCTGCAGAGATGTGAAGAAACTAATCTTGTCTTGAATTGGGAAAAGTGCCACTTTATGGTTAATGAAGGTATTGTCTTGGGGCATAAAGTTTCTGAAAGAGGTATTGAAGTTGATAAAGTCAAGGTTGATGCTATTGAAAAGATGACATATCCCAAGGACATCAAAGGTATAAGAAGTTTCCTTGGTCATGCCGTTTTTTATAGGAGGTTCATTAAGGACTTCTCAAAAATCTCTCGGCCTCTGACTAATTTATTACAAAAAGATATACCATTTTCTTTGATGATGATTGTGTAGAAGCATTTGAAATACTTAAGAAAGCATTGATCTCTGCACCAATTGTTCAGCCACCTGATTGGAATTTACCCTTTGAAATTATGTGTGATGCTAGTGATTATGTTGTAGGTGTTGTTCTATGACAAAGAGTTGATAAGAAACTAAATGTTATTCAATATGCTAGTAAAACTCTAGACGATGCTCAAAGAAATTATGCTACTACTGAAAAAGAATTCTTAGCAGTTGTATTTTCTTGTGATAAGTTTAGACCTTATATTGTTTTTTCTAAAGTAACTATTGACAGTGATCATGCGGCTATTAAATATCTTATGGAAAAGAAAGATGCTAAACCTAGACTTATTAGATGGGATCTCTTTCTACAAGAATTTGATTTACACATTGTTAATAGAAAAGGAGCTGAGAACCCCGTTGCAGACAACTTGTCCAGGTTAGAAAATGTGCTTGATGACCCACTACCTATTGATGATAGTTTTCCTGATGAGCAATTAAATGTCATAAATGCTTCCCATACTACTCCATGGTATGTTGATTATGCTAATTACATTGTTGCTAAGTTTATACCACCTAGTTTCACATACCAGCAAAAGAAAAAGTTCTTCTATGATTTGAGGCATTACTTTTGGGATGACCCACGTCTTTATAAAGAAGGAGTAGATGGTGTTATTAGACGTTGTGTACCTGAGCATGAACAGGAACAGATCCTAAACAAGTGTCACTCCGAAGCTTATGGAGGACACCATGCTGGAGATAGAACTGCATATAAGGTAAGGCAATCTGGTTTTTATTGGCCTACTCTCTTCAAGGATGCCTGTAAGTTTGTCTTATCTTGTGATGAATGTCAAAGAATTGGTAATATTAGTAGACGTCAATAAATGCCTATGAATTATTCACTTGTTATTGAACCATTTGATGTTTGGGGCTTTGACTATATGGGACCTTTTCCTTCCTCTAATGGTTATACACATATTTTAGTTGATGTTGATTACGTTACTAAGTGGGTAGAAGCTATTCCAGCTAGTAGTGCTGATGATAACACTTCTATTAAAATGCTTAAAGAAGTTATTTTTCCAAGGTTTGGAGTCCCTAGATATTTAATGACTGATGGTGGTTCACGTTTTATTCATGGTCCTTTTCGTAAAATGCTTGCTAAATATGATGTTAATCATAGAATTGCATCTCCTTATCACCCAAGGACAAGTTCTTTGAGAAGGTCATCAACCCTTACCTAGCGGAGGTGCAGTGACACCCTCAAACCATTGAGATGCGCGATGGGTTGCTGCACATCCGTGATGCTAAGGGACCAAAGGGGACCGGAAGCGTGGAGACGAGGCTCGAAGCAATGGAGCAACAAGTTTTCAAGTGTCAGGGGATGGTGGAGCATGGTCTCAACTCCAACTACATGATGATCGCAGAGTTCACCAACAAACACAAGCTGGATGCCGACAACATCGGGGAGACCATCTTCAAGCTTGACGAGAAAATTGAGCACCTCCAAGCTCAAATCTATGACCTGCAAAACCAAAACTGTGAGTATGAATATAGATTCAAAAGGATGAGTTTGACTGCAGATTTGAGGATCCCGGAGACTCGGTCATCCTTCTATGATGGTGAGCCTATGCCTTGGAAGAAGGACGACAAGCCTACACCATCAACAACATCACCATCGTCTCCTCCAACAAAGAATAATTGAGTATCTGGTATGGGCACTCCACTTGGCAACTGCCAAGCTTGGGGGAGTGCCCCGGTATTGTATCACCATCATTTTTATCTTTACCGTTTTTCTTAGTTCGATCCTTTTGGTAATATTTTGATCTAGTAGAATAAAAGTTCTTAGTATGATCTAGTCGTGAGTTTTGCTTTATTATCCTTCTACGTAATCGAGTCCTTGAGCTATATAATAAAGTTTAGTGTTGAGTCAAGGTCTTGCTTATTTTTGCCATGATCCCAAATAAAAGAAAAGAAAAGAGAAAGAGAAAGAAATAAAAAGAAACAAAGAGATCATGTGACTCTTATGGCGAGTAATGAGCTCACATAGAAAGAGTATGATGAATAAAAGTTATTGAGGGTTGACAAACATAGTTTTGATCATCATTGCAATTAATAGGAAGTAATAAAGAAAGATAGGTCTTCACATATAAATATACTATCTTGGACATCTTTTATGATTGTGAGCACTCATTAAAATATGACATGCTAAAGAAGTTGACATTGGACAAGGAAGACAACATAATGGGTTATGTTTTCCTACATCCGAGATAAATTATGTTGTCTTGGATCCTCCAACATGTTGAGCTTGCCTTTCTCCCTCATGCTGGCCAAATTCATTGCACCAAGTAGAGATACTACTTGTGCTTCCAAACACCCTTAAACCAGTTTTGCCATGAGAGTCCACCATACCTACCTATGGATTGAGTAAGATCCATCAAGTAAGTTGGCATCGGCGCAAGCAATAAAAATTGCTCTCTAAATATGTATGATTGATTGGAGTGGTAGAAATAAGCTTTATACAATCATGTTATATGGAAGTAATAAAAGCGACAGACTGCATAATAAAGGTCCATATCACAAGTGGCATTATAAAGTGATGTTCTTTCACATTAGGATTTTGTGCATCCAACCATAAAAGGATGACAACCTCTGCTTCCCTCTGCGAAGGGCCTATCTTTTACTTTTATCTCCTACACTACAAAAGAGTCATGGTGATCCTCACCCTTCCTTTTACATTTTATCCTTTGGCAAGCACAATATGTTGGAAAGATCCTGGTATATATGGCTAATTGGATGTGAGTTTTCATGAACTATTACTGTTGACATTACCCTTGAGGTAAAACGTTGGCAGGCAAAAACTATAAGCCCCTATCTTTCTCTGTGTCCGATTAAACTCCATACCCATAAGTATTGTGTGAGTGTCAGCAATTGTGAAAGACTATATGATAGTTGAGTGCGTGGACTTGCTGAAAAGCTCTTATACATTGAATCTTTCCTATGTTATGATAAATTGCAATTGCCTCATTGACTGAGATTATAGTTTGTTAGTTTACAATGAATTTTACGATTCATACTTGATATAGTGATTGAATTATTACTCTAGCATAAGAAATCATATGACAAGAATTATATAAGTTGTTGTTCTAAGAATAATCATGACACCCTCATGTCCGTATTTTATTTTCATCGACACCTTCATCTCTAAACATGTGGACATATTTTTCCATTTCGTCTTTCCGCTTGAGGACAAGCGAGGTCTAAGCTTGGGGGAGATGATACATCCATTTTGCATCATGCTTTTATATCAATATTTATTGCATTATGGGCTGTTATTACACATTATGTCACAATACTTATGCCTATTCTCTCTTATTTTGCAAGGTTTACATAAAGAGGGAGAATGCCAGCAGCTGGGATTCTTGCTGGAAAAGGAGAAAATATTAGAGACCTATTCTGCACAGCTCCAAAAGTCCTGAAACTTCACGGATGATGTTTCCCAATAAATAAAAAATACTGAGCGCAAGAACTTAACCAGGGGGGCCAGACCCTGCCCACGAGGGTGGGGCGCGCCCTACCCCCCTAGGAGCGCCCCTACCTCGTGGGCCCCCTGGTGGCCCTCCGGTGACCATCTTCTACTATATGGACTCTTTCGATGGGAAAAAATCATAAGCCATATTCTCGGACGAAACTCTGCCGCCACGAGGCGGAACCAATCTAGGGTTCTGGCGGGGCTGTTCTGCCGGGGAAACTTCCCTCCCGGAGGGGGAAATCATCGCCATCGTCATCACCAACGCTCCTCTCATCGGGAGAGGGCAATCTCCATCAACATCCTCATCAGCACCATCTCATCTCAAAACCCTAGTTCATCTCTTGTATCCAATTCTTGTTTCCAAATCCGGGATTGGTGCTAGTAGGTTGCTAGTAGTGTTAATTACTCCTTGTAGTTGATGCTCGTTGGTTTAATTGGTGGAAGATCATATGTTCAGATCCTATATGCACATTAATACCCCTCTAATTATGAACATGTTTATGCTTTGTGAGTAGTTACTTTTGTTCCTGAGGACATGGGAGAAGTCTTGCTATTAGTAGTCATGTGAATTTGGTATTCGTTTGATACTTTGATGAGATGTATGTTGTCTCTCCTCTAGTGGTGTTATGTGAACGTCGAATACATGACACTTCACCATTGTTTGGGCCTAGAGGAAGGCATTGGGAAGTAATAAGTAGATGATGGGTTGCTAGAGTGACATAAGCTTAAACCCTAGTTTATGCATTGCTTCGTAAGGGGCTGATTTGGATCCATACGTTTCATGCTATGGTTAGGTTTACCTTAATACTTTTGTTGTATTTGCGGATGCTTGCAATAGAGGTTAATCATAAGTGGGATGTTTGTCCAAGTAAGGGCAGCACCCAAGCACCGGTCCACCCACATACCAAATTATCAAAGTACCGAACATGAATCATATGAGCGTGATGAAAACTAGCTTGACGATATTCCCATGTGTCCTCGGGACCGCTTTACATCATATTAGAGTTTGTCCAGGCTTGTCCTTTGCTACAAAAGGATTGGGCCACCTTGCTGCATTGTATATACTTTTGTTACTTGTTGCTCGTTACAAATTATCCTATAACAAAACTATCTGTTACCACTTATTTCAATACTTGCAGAGAATACCTTGCTAGAAACTACTTATAATTTCCTTCCGCTCCTCGTTGGGTTCTACACTCTTACTTATCGAAAGGAAGCTACCATGAGGTCCCTCGGTACTTGTGGGTCATCACCCGCGCACGAAGAAAGAAGCTCCCATGAGGTCCCTCGGCCACAAGAAAACGCTCCTGCTCTCCTGGCGCCACCACTACAAGACCGCGTGCCGCCAGCGGCGGCAGTGCGTGGTCATCAAGGGCAGGCTCCGCCTCTGAAAAGGGTCCCGGTGGCCACGTCAGGCTATTGCGCCTTCACTCCCGAGCCACGCACCGTCGTTAGGCCAGGCAACTTCAAGCCGGATCGGCCTCCGCGCTACGACGGCACCCCCAACCCCACGGAGTTCCTGGAGCTCTACGAGCTAAGCATCGAGGCGGCCAATGGCGACGAAAGGGTCATGGTGAACTGGTTTGCCATGGCTCTCAAGGATGGCGCTTCTCGTGGCTCCCGAACCTGCCCGCGAAATCAATCTCCTCCTGGGGTGAGATGCGCAACCACTTCATCGCCAACATCCAGGGCATTCGCGGCCGCCCTCCGGCCGCGGTTGACCTATGGCACATCAAGCAACAGCCAGGAGAGACCTTGCCGAAGTACATCTAGTGCTTCAATAGCGTTCGCCTCAAGATCCCCAAGGTGACAGATGAGGCCATGATCTCAGCGTTCTCCGATGGCGTCCGCGATCTCAAGATGAAGGAGGTTCTTGCCATCCACGAGGAGCTATGCACGATTCTGGAGCTGTTCAACCTGGCGACCAAGTGCGAAAGAGCTGAGGAAGAGTGTCTCTCCCTCCTCGAGCTCCCTATTTGCTGACCCTGATGAGAAGAAAGCCAAGGTCAAGGACTTGAAGAGCAAGGGAGTAGCCGTGCTTGCAGCGGAGCCAGACACGAAGCGCGGCCGGGATCACCCCGAGTTGTCAAGGGCAGCCGTCCATTCTGTGCCTTCCATAGTGTACACAACCACAACACCAACGATTTTATAGAACTGAGGACCATCCGAGATGGATGCTTCGGTCAACGCCCCGAGCGCAACGACCGGGGCTATGACCGAGGAGGAGGACGAGGTGGAGGACGCTGGGATGACCGCGGCCCCCGCCAGGAGTGGTGCGACCGGCCTCGTGAGGACCACCGGCAGGAGTAGCCTTGTGATGGCGCCTAGCGTGACCAGCTCGCGAGGACCGTCCTAAGGGCAATCCTGGCCTCCCTCCGCTGCCGCCACAACCAAGAAGAAACGACAATCACCACCAAGACAAGGGGCCCGGGGACTTCCAGGAGCCACACGCCATCGCTTGCATCTTGGGCGGTGCTCAGGCCCTAGCTTCCCAGCACATCTTCAGCCAATTTGCTCATGAGGTGAACACGCCCCCCTAGGCTCAAGGCCACGCCCACTCAGGTGGTCCAAGTACGCCATCGCCTTCAGCTTGGCAGACCAGCTGCACGGCTACCGCTGGCGTCCTCCCGACGCTCTGTTCACCCGTCATCAGTAATGTCAAAGTCACCAAGACCCTCATTGACGGCGGCACGGTGCTCAGTGTCCTGTTCGTCGAGACGTTGAACAACCTTCAAGTGCCCTATGATCAGCTACAGCCTACCAAGCCCTTCTCAGGGTGACCGACAGCTCACCTCAATAGGGCAAGTCCATCTCCCTGTAACCTTCGGCCAGCGCGACAACTACCGCACCGAGCTCATCGACTTTGACATCACCCACATCCGTCTGTCGTACAATGCCATCCTTGGGTACCGAGAATTAGCCAAGTTCAAGGCAGTGACCCACCATGGCATCAACATCCAAAAGATGCCAGGAAGCGGCGGCATCATCACAGCCCCCTGCGAAGAAAGAGATGCAGTGCGCTCCCATGAGCATGCCTTCCGAGCCGCAGCAATTGAAGACCCTGACAGCGAGGGCACGCAGTACCCTCCTAAGGCCATCCCCATTAAGAAGAAGCAGCTACTTCGCACAGGGCCTCAGGGGGGCAGTTTCTCTAGCGGCACCGCCTCAGGATCAGCGCCCGCACCTGGGACGCCTCCCTCCCTTGAATTAGAAGGCACGCCCGGCGCCCTCCTCGGGCAAGGCTCAGGGGCTTTCTTCTGGAGGGCCACAGACCTAACCAACATCATGAGGGAGGAGCTCGGGCACCATGTTGAGGCGTGCTTTGCGGCACTTTTCCCTCAGGAGGGCACCGGGAGAGGAGTGCCTGGCACTCAGGAGTGCATCGTCAAGGCCACCCAGGAGCTTCAAGAAGCAAGGGATATGCGCGGCGACTGCCGCCCACCTGATGCTATTCCCCATCCAGGCGAGGATGGCAGGCTATGCATCTGCATCGACATCCCAGGGCTCAACAAGGCCGCATCTCAGGAGCGCTTCTGACCTTCGCGTGTTTGGCAGTGCGAGGTTCCACCTTACAGCTATGTTCGCATGCCGTTTGGCCTGCCGAGCGTGGCAGCCACCCTCCAGTGCAACCTACGAAGCATCCTGGCAACTCAAGAGGCCATGCATCACATGGTCCTGACGGAGATGGAGACGGTCCACCTGAGCCCCAGAGCCTCTCGAGGCTCACGGTCTCGGTGGCTCATGAGGAGCAACTTCTTCAGTGTGCGCCTTCAGCTACCCCTACACTCTTTCGACAACAAAACTAGGTGACATTTTCCAAGTTTATTCAGCTAGGAGCGCTCCTCGGGCTACATTAATCCCAAGTCGCATGGGCCTGTCACTACATCGTGTATCCTTTTGCATCCTTTAGCTTACTTTACTCGGGGTGCCCCTCGGGCCGCATCATCACCAGGCCGCTCGGGCTCGTCCCGGTGGCATGTATCATTATCGCATCCATCTAAGCTAGCTAGTCCCCATGCATGAGTTATTTCTAGACATCCCTTGCTTGCTTGTCACTCACCATGCCCGCCCGCGACACCAATTGGCCCCTTGCTCATCCCGCAATGGGGCTACCCATGCTGGCACGACGCTTGCGCTCGAGTTCGTCCCTGCAACGCTGACAAATATGAGCAGTCGAGCTCTAGCTCGCGGCACGCCCGCGCACGGCACCTCACCAGACTCTAAGTGCCTTCATCTTCTTGCGGAATGACCAGTGGCAGACCGGCAAGCGTGGTTGCGATTTATACCCTTCTTCGCGCTAACCTGCAGGAACCTCCCGAGGGCGATAGCAGGCGTTACCGCGGGCTCCCACTTTTCCCATGAAATTCGCTTGCGCGTTAAAGGGGGGGCTACTGTGCATCGTGACTCAGGAGCTCTTACTGGCTCTCCAGCCCTCACTCCCTGGCCTTGACCACGGCATCCCGACCTGGCATACCAGCGGCGGTGAGCTCACTCGATTGCTGGGACCCGAGGACGTATAGCACATGGAATAGCATGGGAAAGAGGGGGAGACTCGCACGGGGCTAACCTAGCTACGTTATGGCCGTCGACGCATGAGTCTGGCGCTGCACAAGGAATCAACTCTGGGCTGCCAAGATACGTTTCGCACCCGGGTCAGCCGATCACTACGACATAAGATTCCCACCTCCTACAGCCCTGTTGCAGCGACGTGGCCTCCCTTTCCCACCTTTAGGTAGCTGCTTGCATGTTAAAGGGGACCTCTTGAGCATCGTGCCTTAGGAGCTCTAACTAGACCTCGTGCCGCTCGCCTCCTGGCCTTGACCACGGCATCACGACCTGCAATACCAGCGACGGCTGCAACCTACCTGGGGACCGAGACCTGTCGCCGTAGAGCACCAAGCTACCGCGAAGTTCGAAAGGGGAGACCGAGCCGAAGCAGGACATGTATTCGTAAATCTTCATAGTAAGGACAATATCAACAAACGGCATTACAAACCCTTCACACGCCCCCCATGGGGTCCATCTTGATTCCTCACAGGGAACAAAAATAGGAAGTTTCTAGGGGCCCTATCTACACGCGCCAACACCGTTGACGCCATCATCAATAGTGGGCCACAGGAGGCCTGCGCCAACCTCATCCAGATCGATGGCGGCGGCGGACGAACGCCGCAGCTGCGCTCTGGCACGGCGCGACCTCGGAGGCACGTAGATGGCGCCGCTTGACTCCGGAGTCTCGTCGGGCTCGGGAGAGTCGCTCGACCACCAGGAGTCAGCATTGCTGCTGGAGGAGCTGTTAGCAGGTCTGAGGGCGGGCTGAGCGCCCGCCGCCACAACATCCTGGCGGCCCCCTTTGGGACAACACTCCAAGAGGCGGCCTTCCTCGTCGAAGCCCTTGAAGAACATCATGGAGGCGCCGTCGTACTTGAAGTGGATGGCGAGGGCGCCCTCCGTGCGCTAGACGCGGGTGACCTCACCCCATCCGCGGGTCATGAAGACCTTGCCAGGGGAGATGACCTCAACCTCTGCCCCCCTTGCCGGGGTGCCGCACCCAGCATGCTGTAGCCACAGCTCCAGCGGCCCCCTCGGCGGCATCACCTCGATGAAGAACAACGGGAACCGGATCCACGTGCTCGGTGGCATCGCCGCCCACACCACGAGTTCATGCAAGGAGCCCTCATCGTGGGTTCGCGGGGCAGCAGCGCACGCCGCCATAGCATGGCAACCACGGCCGTGGTGCGGTGGGTGTCGGTCCCTATTACCTCCTCCGGATCCCTCTTCCTGGGCGTACAAATGCCGTGGGTAGCTTGGGGGAGGACGTTCGTGCAAAGGCCTCGACACCTCTAGCCTCACGGCTACATTGCGGCGACGGGCCAGCCTCTTCTTCGGCGGAAGTGGCCCTGGCTTGCCCGCGGGGGGCCTTTGCCTTTTCTGCGGCTGAGAAGCTCCATATTGGCACCATAAGTGACTCGGCGCAGCAACGAAGCAAGGAGGAATAAGAAGAAGCAGGAGGAGTGAAGCAAGAGATGGGTGATGGGGGCTTTGCCCACCTTCCCATTTATAGCCAAGAGGAGGCCAACCGCCGACCACCACGACCTAAGGTAATAATGACCCTTTTTCTGCATGCAACAGGGACGAGTCAAGTCGGGCAGTTGCCGAGGAGCTCAATTAATGACCCCATTGTACAACCGTCCACCTCATCAGGAGCTCGATTAGCAATTCTTCCTCCATCTCATCCCCTACCGAATTGTGGCATATGTGCCACGCATTCTCAGAGTCCTGGGAATGGGGGTCCCCAGACTTGCCTGCCTGCGACCCATGGTGTGGCTCCACTAGTGGCCCTGTACGGCCCATCTTCATGAACGAACACTCAAGACCGTCGTGAGGGGCCAATCCTCGTGAGGCGTACAACATAATACCTCCTTGGGGGCGGCCTCACTAGGCTGGCTCACGAGAGGCGGAGAGATCAACGAATAGGGCACGTCGGGAGGTCCCTGTGATGCGAGCCATGACGACCAAGGCCAGGCGGGCACCAGGCGGGTGCCAGCACGCGTAGTGTCCTTGTTTCCTCTTTGGTGCTAAAGGGGGAAGCGCAGGCGAGGAGTCCCGAGGCATCATGCAAAGGTTTCCATATCGGCGCAACAAGACCAAGACCAGCGGGACGCAGGACAGAGGTCACCATGGAACCCAGGACACCATCACCACCAAAGAATTTGGCAGGCGAAGACCACCTTTTGTCAGGATAATTTTTACTAGTTTTCTCCCTATGAATTTGGCCATTGTCGGATCCCTTCCCGCCAACGTTTAGGAAGAGGACCAGGGCCTCTATAAATAGGACAAGCCACCAAAGTAGGATGCAACAGAACGGAGTGAGAGAGAGAGAGACCATTCAGATCATCCTCAACCACACAAGCTCTCCGAGCTCAAGGACGCCTCTCCTCAGGAGGTTGTTCTTCCCTTGTACTTGTTCATCCTCAGCCCAAAGTGGCAATCAACCACACCACACTGGAGTAGGGTATTACACCGCATTGGTGGCCCGAACCAGTATAAACCCTGTGTCGTTTGTTATGCATGTTCGACATGCTGAGCTCTGAGATTACGGCGAGAGCATGAGCTAGGGGGAGGAGAGATCTTCGTGCGCCTCCCAAAGTTTGAACCTCAAGGTTTTTGCCGGAACCAGAAATCCGACACGCGTACATAATTATGCACTAAAAATACCATGGGAAAGGATGGAGGCACAATAAGGACAATGCCTGCAATACGGCCAGACCCTACCAGGAAACTCACATTACTCTTCTTCTTTCATTTTATTTTTCTTTCAGGTTCCCGCAAACCACATCACCCTTTCGATAGTACAGAGTCCTCTTTCCATGGCCTATTATGAAAACAGCAGTCGATGATCCTCTCGAAGGACAATACACCAAGGAGAAAAGCCGCATAGACGCGCACCAGAGTACCTAAAGGATCCATAAAGATCACCCCGTCCGCGTTCATGACACACGCACGGCTTCCCCTTGTGTTTGGCATGTAAAATAGCCATATTACCTATTGCACTATTTGTATCAATACATTTGGATGTATCAATCAGACTACAATGGAAATAGTTTTTAGTGCAAACCTACATAGTGTTGGCTTATCTCTTAACATATGTTTCCCTGCTTTTGTCTGATTATCATGTACACCCCGGTATGGCCTAAATTTCCAGGGCCTTTATTAAGCCACGTACATCTTTTAAATATTAAAACAAAGTCTGAACACTTCCACAAGTGCAATTCGGTGTCCCGAATAAAGCATTATATGCATTGGCTCTCAATCATGTCTTTGGTCAATAGTTGGGTTGCCCGGCTCTTGTGCTTGCTACCTTACGTTCCGTCTGATCGGCTAGGGTAGTAAAGGGAGAACTACTACAATTGTGTTTCTGGTTTACCCGGCCAAACACCTCAGTAATGAAAGCCGAAAACTAACTGTCATGATGCGGCGAGAGCTGGTCAGCTATTCGATGACTAAGTATAAATGTAACGCCCTCGATGCGGCTATATCTCCCACGTGTTGAAGCACGACTTAGAGGCATAACCGCATTGAAAGCAATGTCACAAGTGAGGTAATCTTCACACAACCCATGTAATACATAAGGGAAACGATACATAGTTGGCTTACATTCGCCACTCACACAAATACATGAATAAAGCATTACATCATCCAAATACACACAAGGTCTGACTACGGAACCAAAATAAAAGAAGAACCCCAAATGCGACAAGGTCCCCGATCGACCCCAACTGGGCTCCACTACTGATTAACTAGAACGAAACAACACAAAGGACAAGATCTTCATCGAGCTCCTCCTGAGCTTGGTTGCGTCATCTGCACGGACTCATCGGCACCTGCAAACTGGTTTTGGAAGTATCTGTGAGTCACGGGGACTCAGCAATCTCACACCCTCACGATCAAGACTATTTAAGCTTATGGGTAAGGTAAAAGGTATGAGGTGGAGCTGCAGCAAGCGACTAGCAAATGTGGTGTCTAACATACGCAAATGAGAGCGAGAAGAGAAGGCAAAGCACGATCGATAAAAGTATGATCAAGAAGTGATCCTAAAACAAACCTACGTCAAGCATAACTCCAACACCGTGTTCACTTCCCGGACTCCGCCGGAAAGAGACCATCACGGTTACACACGCAGTTGATTCATTTTAATTAAGGTCAACTTCAGGTTTTCTACAACCGGACGTTAACAAATTCCTATCTGCCCATAACCGCGGGGACGGCTTTCGAAAGTTCAAATCCCTGCAGGGGTGTCCCAACTTAGCCCATGACAAGCTCTCACGGTCAACGAAGGAATAGACCTCCTCCCGAGACATTCCGATCAGACTCGGTATCCCGGTTCTTCAAGACATCCTCGACAATGGTAAAACAAGTCCAGCAAGACCGCCCGATGCGCCGACATCCTGATAGGAGCTGCACATATCTCGTTCTCAGGGCAACACCGTATGAGCGCTCCGTACAACTAAAACCAGCCCTCAAGTTTCCCTGAGGTGGCGCTGCAAAGGACTCTAGTTCGGACCAACACTTAGACAAGCACTGGCCCGGGGGGGAGGCTTAAAATAAAGATGACCCTCGGGATGCGCGACTCCCAAGGGAAAAAGGCTAGGTGGCGAATGGTAAAACCAAGGTTGGGCCTTGCATGGAGGAGTTTTATTCAAAGCGAACTGTCAAGGGGTTCCCATTATAACCCAACCGCGTAAGGAACGCAAAATCCGGGAACATAACACCGATATGACGGAAACTAGGGCGGCAAGACTGGAAGAAAACACCAGGCATAAGGTCGAGCCTTCCACCCTTTACCAAGTATATAAATGCATTAATTAAATAAGATATATAGTGATATCCCAACAAGTAAACATGTTCCCAACAAGGAACAACAGCTCCATGTTCCAACAAGGAACAAACTTCAATCTTCACCTGCAACTAACAACGCTATAAGAGGAGCTGAGCAAAGCAGTAACATAGCCAAGCAACGATTTGCTAGGACAAGGTGGGTTAGGGGCTTGGTTCAACAATATAGGAGGCATGAAAAGCAAGTGGCAGGTATCGCAGCATAGGCATAGCAAAAGAGCGAGCAACTAGCAAGCAAACATAGAAGTGATTTCGAGGGTATGATCATCTTGCCTGAAATCCCGCAAGGAAGAAGAACGTGTCCATGAAGAAGACAAACTGACGTAGACGAATGGGTCCTTACAAACGCGACGTTACCGGAACCAACCCGAAGAAGCAAAAACCAGAAAGAAGCACACAACATAGTAAACAACCAACACATGATCATGGTATGATATGCGGGATGCGGTAGGCGATGCATATGCATGAATTGCAAAGGAATGAATGAACCTGGCCTCAACTTGGAAAACCAAGTGTGCCACTGGAAAAGTGAGATGTAATCGCTTGAAAACGATATAAAGATCATCGGAATCGGAGTTACGGATTGGAAATGGCAAGCGATTCAAATATGGCACTGGTCTGCGATTTACAGCAAGTAGCCATCTAAATGCAACAAGATGAACATGCTACAGCACCCAAACATGGCATCAAAATGCATGGCAGGGATCCATTCATGATGCTTAACAAAAGTCTATCACTGAGCTACGGACAATTCATCCATTAACAGGTTCAAACAAGCATGGCAAAAATGCATTTGGTAAATAGATTTCAGACTTCGTGAAATTAACACTTGTCTGGAATTTCAGATCAGATAGCACACTTTGGAGCATGAGAACTATATACTACAGGACCTGAACATGGCAAAGTAAAGCATGGCATGGAGCTACTCAAAGAGCTTAACAAAAGTCCCTTAGTGACCTTGAGCCAAAAGGGATCAGAAAATACAATTGCAAGCATGTGAACATGGCAAAAACATAATCAGTTCTTAGACTTAGTGAAAACTGGAACATGCTGAAACAGATATCAAGTAGGCATGTTTACGAGCTCGATGCACTCAATACAGAGCAAGTCATGATAATCCAAGCATACACCCATCAAGACAACACATACACAAGCTAGACATGGCAAGAACAATAACATAGCATGCACGGATCAACTACAACATCCCCGGCAAAATCGCTAACAAGTAGATAATCTGCCCAGATACATGAAATAACAAAAGTAGTGCTCGATTGACTCGAGCTAGGGTGCTCCATAATTGCAAACAAAAGCATGGATGGATAGAGCACTACAATATTAACAAAACATCCTTACTGATCATCCTCAAAAGAGGCACAGATCACTAGGAAAACAACATGAACATATGGCAATATGAGATAAACAGATCAGGGACTTAGTGGAAATGCTAAGTCCCTGAAATCAGCAATACCAAGTGCCTCACTTTGCAGGCTTGTGCTAGTCACCACACACATCACAAAAATACATGGGTTGCACCTCTGGAAAGATGGCAAAACCCTTAACAAAACAAATGTAGAGCTCATGGGCATATCATGCACACAATAATCATGGCAAAAATGACAAATATCTAAATGGAGCAGCAGATCTGACAAATATCTCAAGTAGCACTCTTCTAACAGCATTTCGGGCATCAAGATGAACTCAAATGAAAATGATGCGGTGAGATGAAATGATGTGCTCTCCGAGGCGAACATTTTGATATGCTATATGCTCAAATCGAAGTTATGGATGCAGAGTTACAACATGATGAATATGGGCATATGAAACATGGAATCTCGAGGACTTAGTGGAATTTTACCCTGCGGGAAAAGTCAACGTGGGATGATGTGGTGCGGGACGGCGCGGATCCGGGACGGAGAACACCGTTTGGTTCAGGGGAGTGGTGGATCTCATCCCACTCCCCCGGATCTGGCCGGAGCGGATCTCCAGCGACGAAAGACGGCAGAGGGCGGTGGAACTCCGGCGAGCACGGCGCGGGGTGGAGGAGGCCCGTGGGCGGCGGCGGAAGGCGACCGGCCCGGCGATGAGTATGGTGGCGCCGGCGACGAGCCGGAGCGGCGGTGTGGATCCGTCGGGGCAGGGCCGGCGGGGTGCGGTGGCGGCGGGCCACACCGGCGAGGGCGGCGCGGCGAAACACCTGGCGGCGGTGGCGGGGTGCCTTGGGCACGCGGCAGCGAACGTACGCGGGGCGGCGGCGGAATCCGGGCCCGGGCGGGCCCGCGATGGGCTTCCCCGGGCCGCGCGGTGGAGGAGGGAGGCGGCGCCACATGGCGGCGCACGAGTGGAGGAGGGAGGTGGCGGTGATGACGTGGCGCACTCCTATTGGTCGGGCGACGTGGCAGTGCGGCGGTGGACATGTCCGGCTCCGCGCGGACGTGTCCCGCGGCGCGGTGGAGAAGAGGCTCGGGTTTCGTCCGCGAAAATGAACGGGGTGCACATATTTATAGGTAGAGGGAGCTAGGAGAGTCCAAATGAGGTGCGGTTTTCGGCCACGCGATCATGATCGAACGCTCTAGATGATGGAGAGGGTTTTGGTGGGTTTTGGGCCAACATGGAGGGGTGTTGGGCTGCAACACACACGAGGCCTTTTCGGACCCTCGGTTAACCATTGGAGCATCAAACGAAGTCCAAATGGTACGAAACTTGACAGGCGGTCTACCGGTAGTAAACCAAGGTCACTTGGCAAGTCTCGGTCGAATCCGAAAATGTTTAACCCCCACACACGAAAGAAAGGTAGAAATGACCACTGGAGGAGAACGAAGCGCCGGAATGCAAAACGGACAACGGGGAAAATGCTCGGATGCATGAGACGAACACGTATGCAAATGAAATGCACATGATGACATGATATGCAATGCATGACACGCAAGCAATGACAACGCAACAACAGCGAATAACTGGACGACACCTGGCACATCGGTCTCGAGGCGTTACAATAAATCTCTAGCAATTTTTTCCACATTATGCGATAGGCCGACCTCCACCCGGACGGACATTCACAGCACTCGAGTTTGGATAATCGAACAATACTAGAGGCTGCACCCGCTCTCCCATTATAAAACTCCTATGGCTAAGTGAGGGCAATAAAGCCGCATAGTCCGATTGCCTGGTTCACCGCACTAACACCTCCTTCACGGACCAGTACATTGGGTCAAGTGTGTTTAATTGTTTATCCCGAGCACCCCCATACTACCTACATGGGGGCTGAAGCCGACGACTGGCTAACTCTCATATATCATAAACAGCCGCACAGGAGGAGATATTCTAAAGTAAAATAAGCAATATATCATATATAAGCCTTGTCTCATGATACAGGATTGGACAACATAAATACATTCATTCAAAAATGATGTCCTTCGAACATTGGCCCTCTACAATGCCGGATCCTTTTAGGACATCATCAAAGTACTGCTCCGGTGTGTGATGCTCTTTTCCAGCGGGCGGTCCCTCAGTTGCAAGCTTGACAGCGTCCATCTTCACCCATTGCACCTTGACACGGGCGAAGGCCATCCACGCACCTTCAATACAGGCCGACCACTTCACGGCATCAAGCCGAGGGCTGGCAATGACCAGCCACTTGACAAGACCGAAGTAGCTACTGGGCATGGATTCGGTGGGCCAAAGGCGGATTATCAAATCCCTCATGGCCAATTCAGCCACCCTGTGCAGTTCGGTCCAATGCTTCAGCTGATCGCTGAGGGGCACATGATGCTCTGACGCTAAGTACTGCGACCAGAACAGCTTCTCTGTTGAGCTCCCCTCCTCGTCCAGGAAGAACTCTGCGGCATCATCAACACTTCGAGGCAGGTCCGCAAACACTCCTGGAGAACTCCAAATTCGGGTTAAAAAGATATCCCTTTCCTTCACAAATTTGCTCTGCATGTTAAAGGCCTTACCAGCCGCAATTTTCCTTGCCTCTTGGATCTCTCGGACAGTGCTTTCGGCTTCAGCCCGGGCTTCCTGTGCACTTTGGAGCACCTTGGCAAGTTAGGAATTTTGCTCCGAACTCTTGCGCTCTAAGGACTCGCATTTGCCTATGGCATCCTTGAGCTCTTGCTGGACTTCTTCCACTCGTGATTCATGTATAATGCGGGAGGAGCGCTCCTCCTCCGCCTCCTTCCTGGCCTTGGCCAGCGCACTCTTGAGGGCCTCGACCTCAGACATTGTCAGGAACCTGATCCCAGTCACACCGATCTAGCATGTAACACATCATATCACTTTGCGGCCTCATGCACGGTATCCCTACAGGTGCCACCTTACCTGGCCCGGGACTGTTTGTGCCTTTTGGCTCACGTATATGATAGTGTCGCTAGGATCCATATAACAGAGAACGCGAGACCACACGACTAGTCATGAATCCAAAGTGGCACTAACTTACAGGGACAGGCATACATGACCCAGCAACGAACGTGTTGGTCATCAACGTATGAACCCAAGTCATAGCAAGCCACAAGTGCTTAAAGGAACAAAGCGTGATGTTTCCCCGAAGGGACAGACACATGAATGAAGAAGGACACAAGCCAGCCAGCCTAAGTGTTCCGAAGTAGTAGCAAGCTACCGTGGCTTAGTGGAAGCACTAGGAGACATTTCCCCATAACAAAGTCTACCAAGAATAAACAACTAGGTTGTCGAATCCCACACATACCAAGCATTTCAAAATCAAACACACAATATGCTTGATATGTGCAAATACAACGTGGCATCACAACGAAACTCTAGGACTCAAAGTATTTATTCAAAAGGCTCCGAAGAGTCATACATTGTAAGAGTTACAATCACGGGTCACATGACCCAACATACAGAGCATACAAGCAACGGAAGCATAACATGTCTGAGTACAGACAACTACAAATGGAAAAGGCTGAGAAGCCTGACTATCTACAAGACCCTCCCAAGGGTACAAGATCGTAGTTGGGGTAACAAGCTAAACATCGAAGTCCACACGGAACTACTAGTGAGACTGAAGTCTCTCTGCAAAAACATAAATTAAGCAAACGTGAGTACAAATGTACCCAACAAGACTTACATCATAACTAGCTACATATGCATCAGTATCAACAAAGGGGGTGGTGGATTTTAACTGCAGCAAGCCAGCTTTGACTCAGTGGCTATCATGTACTACGACTGCGAGTAACTCTATTGATGTGGCGCACATGAGTAAACATATTCACCATATCAATACACCACTATGGATCCGCTCCCGTCTCCCTACGAGAAGGCCATCCATAGCACTCACGCTTATCTTGCGCATTTTATATTATCCACTTTCGCTTGTCGATGAACTGTATAAGCAAGCCAAAAGTCCTTTACTGCGGATGCAGCTATTCGAGTAGATCATTTATAACCCTGCAGGGGTGTACTTCTTCACACACGCTCTCGCCACTTACCGCCACGTACACATCGTGTATCTCGGAAACCTTCAAGCGAAAGCCTGGCGAGGGTGTCAACCACGACCTGACTAACCACGCAAGTCTCTAGTCTAGGTTTATCGCCTATTCAGGTTCCATCCGCAAGGAGGTCCGGCCGGGGTGTCGCTCACGGACCCAAACGATGTGTACAGGGTTCCCAAGCCCACCAAACAGGCTATGCTTGGTATACCCAGCCACGGTGCCTAATCTATCCCAAGCCCAGCCGTACCGGGTGCCACTTGGTAGAATACTAACACAACCTACAAACACCAGAAACTAGTTGCAACTCCTCGACAGAGATCAGGTTGATTAATAAGTCGAGAGAGCTTGCAGTGCCCGTAGCCCAATTTGTGGTAGTAGACGTTCATGGATCAAAAACACAGGACTCAGTTCCTGAGGACGATTACAACGAGACAACCCACCATGTACTCCTACATGGCCTCTCACCGCTACCTTTACCAAATTGTGTTCACACACTTAGCTCTCAACAGTAAGACATGTTCACCACCTTCCAATTCATCCCCGATGAATCAGATCTGACTCAACTCTAAACAGTAGCAGGCATGAAAACAAGCATGAATGAGAAGGGACATCAGGGCTCAAACAACTCCTACTCATGCTAGTGGGTTTCATCTATTTACTGTGGCAATCACAGGTCATGCAGAGGAAAGGGGTTCAACTACCGCATCATGTAACAGTTGAATCGTTGTTGTCCTAATGCAGTAAAAGGGAGCATAAGCAAGAGAGTGGGATTTTATTGGAATGAACAAGGGGTTTTTGCTTACCTAGCACTTCTGTAGATATTATAGCTCTTCATCGGTGTCATCGATCACATCGGCGAAACCACGTCTACTGAGAGGGGACAAATACTGGCCCACAAGAAAGACCACAATCAGTGCAATGCAACAATATGATGCATGAATGTGACATGGCAATATGCTGTTGATTGAGCTAATGCAACTAGCAACAAGTTAAATGAAGTTGGTTTGAACCTTAGTTTCAAATTCAAACTCCATATGTGATGGTTTAAATGCCCTTTATATGATTTGTCCTAAACGACAGCCATAAGTTGTTCTAACATGCATGAAAAAGGTACAAATGGATAGATTGGATTTTTCTGATAATTGTTCATATATAAATCTTTCCCATTGGAATTACAGATTATTTGCTATGAATTTTTCCTGGCTACTTAAAATTAAACTATTTCCAAAAATGTAATATTGTGTCATCAAGGCATCAGGATGATGTCAGCAGGGTCAACAGGGTCAACCCTGACTCGTGGGACCCAGCAGTCACTGTCTCATGGGTTATTTAAGGTTAAAACTAATCTTAACCAAAACTATCACTACTAGAAAAACGCCTATAGCTAATATGGACATTAATGGCGCACCATGATACAAGTACGCCATTATTGACATATTACTAATGGCGCAACTGGTGTGTGGTGCGCCATTACTAATTTTGAAAAAAATAAAAAAATTGTTAGCAGTGGCACACCTACACAATGGCACACCTGTACTAGTTGACATAGTAATGGCACACCTGTACAAAGTGCGCCATTACTATCTGTATGACTGGGTCAAACCTTCATCAAACTTAGTAAGGGAGCACTTTGCATAGGTGTGCCATTACTATGTCAAACTTAGTAATGGCGCACCTACACAATGTCCGCCATTACTAACTTTGACCAAATGCACACACCCCCTTGTGGACTGCCTTTTCAGTTAAAAAAAAGAAAATGATGGAAATGTCAAGAAAATAAAAGAAAATAAGTTTCCCACGTGATATGTGGTCTAGTTGTTGGAAAAAATTACAAATATGAAATTCGACTTTATATGCAAAATCTCTCTATATTTTAGTAAAATGGGTATAACTTTTGCATACGAACTCGGATTAAAAAGTTTTTTATATGAAAAATCATCTACTCGAAAAGTTACATCCAAATTCAATTGGGGGAACCACGTTGAAGATTTTCAGAATCCCCAAAAACCTAATAGAATGAAAGATACATGGCTTTTGAGATCTAGAGGGGTGAGAATGGAAAAAGTTTCAAACTAAAGTAATGGCGCACCATTTTCTAGGTGCACCACTAGTAACAGGAAAAAATTGGTTTGGAAATTTTTTTGGATTTTTCTTTCAAAATATGATACGTAATATGACCGAGAAGTTTGAAATATTTTTTCAAAATTTCATCACACTCATGAACATACTCATGAACATGAGCAAAGTCCTAGACATCAACAAGGTTTAATAGGATTGATATGATAGATATATCAACAAGTGTCTGTTAAGTGAGGTGGTGCTGGGGTTGGATAGAACTGCGAAGTTAAGCGTGCTCCGGCTGGAGTAGTGTGAGGACGGGTGACCTTCCTGGAAGTTTGACCACTTAGTGCGATTTGATTTGAGATTAAGCATATTGGCCCGAGATTGAACCATAGTGACCCGAGATTAAGAAAAAAACAAAAAATAGGAAAAAAATTTGGAAAAAAATTTCTGAATTTTTTTTTGAAAAAAATTGTTAGTAATGGCGCACTTCTATGTGGTGCGCCATTACTAAGTCAGATAGTAATGGCGCACTTCTAGGCATAGTAATGGCGCACGAAATGTGCGCCATTACTATTTGTTACTAGTGGCATGGTAATAGTGACGCACATATAGTGCGCCATTAATGGAAAAAATAGGTGCGCCACTAACATGCTTTTTTCTAGTATTGTATTAATGGCCTGGTGCCCACTGTCAGAGTCTGTGGGTGGTTTAGCAGCCAGTGATTAGTACTAATCATGCGACCACGTCGGCATGCCGGAGTTTGGCCAGCGGCGACCTCAAGCCGCGGCGGAGTCCGCTCGGGAAACGCCCTCCGGCGACCAAAACAGAGGCGAAGAGCATCTACGCGCAGCTAGAGCTCAACCGCACCCGTCTAAGCAAGCCGGAGGGGCTGAGGTCGACCGGACTCGCCGGAACCATGCTCACGGCGTCGGCCGGAGTTCGGTCGTGCACGGGGATGGCACTAGGGTGCATCTCTAGACCAGCTGGTGGGTGCAGTAGGCTCCTGGGAGCACCACGCGTGTAGAGGTGTGCTCTGCTACGAGCTGCAACGGCTGTAACCACAGCAACGATGAGGTACAACGACATCGAGCTTCGTCCGAGGTGGGATCAATGGATAGGCGATGCGATGGGTGTAGGGATGAGGGAAAATGAAGGGAAGCTCACGGTGGGTCTACAGGGGTGATCAGCGAGCTCGGGGAGGCAACGAGGTGAGCGCGGGGTCACCGGCGATCTCGGGGACCGGAGGTTGAAGAAGGGGTCGCTGGCGTCCTTGCAGCATTCCCGGCGTCAAACGGCTTGGTGTAGACGACGCAGGGGACGATGGTGTTTCTTCTGGACACGCTAGATGGGCGAGGGAGGGCCGGTGGCTGCGGCGAAGGACGTCGGCGACGACGAGCCCTGCTAGGTGGAGCTGGTGTTCTTGCGGGAGAGAGGGGAGAAGGTGAGAGCGAGAGGGTTGGGCACGGGGCGTGCATGGCGTCGTCCGGGAGGTCTAGAGGGAGGCGGCAAGCAGGAGGTGGCCGGCGTGTGGCGACCATGCGCTTCGCGTCCTTCTGGCATGAGGTGGGCGATGACTAGCAGCTGGGCTGCACAGCACTAGGCCGGCCAGTGGGCTGCGGTAAGTGCCAGGTTAGTTTCCTTCCCTTTCTATTTTCTTTCTGTTTTCTATTTTCTTTTGTTTGTTTGATTTGATTTCAAGCATAAAATCATTTAGAAACTTTCTGTAAATTTTTAGGTGAGCTTAAGAAACTAGTCGTAGGTCACATGCAAACTTACAGAAATATTTGAACTTATCTCCTATATAACAAAAATAAATCCAACTCAAATATGTTATTTATTTAATTCAAAGGCCCAAAATAAATATCTCTAAGATTCCAAAAATATTGTTTTGAGTTTTACCTCTTGCCAATATTTTCAGAGACTAAGAGGAACATTTTCTTGGACTTCTTTGAAGAGGTT
Source organism: Triticum aestivum (assembly GCF_018294505.1). Taxonomy (NCBI): domain Eukaryota; kingdom Viridiplantae; phylum Streptophyta; class Magnoliopsida; order Poales; family Poaceae; genus Triticum; species Triticum aestivum. The sequence goes on along the minus strand of NC_057797.1, from coordinate 286,867,400 downwards.
TCTTATGTTGATCATTTCAAAAAAGATTTCTGAGGCTTTCACATATCCCCATTTCAAATTCATTTGAAATTTAAACATGATGCTCACAAGATGCAACACTAAGCATTACCATAATCTAGGGATGTGACAACTCGCCCCCACTAAACAAGAATCTCGTCCCGAGATTCAAGCGTAGAGTAACCCAGGAAGAGGGGACTCAAACTAACACAATCTTCATGATCCAACTTGCACTTCATAAGAATGTTGATTCCTTGCAACATGTTCATATTAACATCCTTTTCATCGAGAACTTCACCAAACATGACGACAACAGGGGAGGGGAAACTCTACCAGCATCGGTCTTCACGAAGATCGAGCAACTCACGACCAACTCATAGAATGAGACATTGAAACATCTCTTGAGCTGAGTCACAAAACACATATCAGGGGTGATGGTAAGGAGCTGATGACGAAGGTTTAATTTTGGTAGGCAATAGTTCCACGCTCAAGTAGATGGTGAGTGAGTGTCAAAGTAGCGAGGAAGTTGTCGTGATTCTATAACAGGGCACCTTAGAAGAGGTGACTCATAGAATTATTCCCTTGAGTGGCAAAAAGAATTACTTTTGATACAAGGATCATTGAAACTCTTCATACCAGCCTGAGGCAATTCACAAATGATCGTTTGAAGGAGTTCGAAGGAATGACATACTGAGTTTGGAAAGTAAACTAGAGTTATAAGACAAGTCGGCAAACGGAAGGCACATTCCAATTGATGCCCAGGATATAACCTAGTGTCTGAGTGTGCTCTCATGAACTTGAGCATTTCCATATTCATCAAGGTCTTACCAACATCCGTGCCGAGGATCCTGGCAACACATCATACTACCATGATGAATAGTGATGGACAATGTAGATGCAAAGGAAGATAACACCTTCTCAGATTTCACCTTAGCGAGGCCAAGGAAACAAAATCGGGATGATCGACCGAGAGACATTTAGCACTCTGCTTCTAATGTTCTCCTTGATGTGCTAGCGTAACCCATTTATAGATATGGTTTGGTACCTAGAACATCAAGTAAAATGTCAGACATTCGGAGCACAAGAATCCATAAGGAACAACTACTAGGGCAAAACCCTATGAAATCCTGATGGGAAGGTGGCCAACTTCCTCAATCAAGACACTACAATAATAGGTCTTCCGGCTGGGTGTGTTGGCCACGATTTCCTCCTTACTAGTTTAAAAAGACCAACATTATCATTCCTAAAAAATGGTCCAACCATTATATCTACCTGAGATTTAGATCTGGTTGGTGTCAGGATATTCCAGACTCATCAAGTCCAGAAAGAAAAATGAAAGTTTGCAACACAAATCAAAGATATGACGTTGCAAGATTCTCGGGAAATGGACTATGGTAGTAAGCTCCAAAAAAACGAGCTGGTTCTGCTACACACATGTGAACACGCTGTCCCAGACAAGCATGACCGCAGACTAGTCTTACAATGAAACACTACAGAGTTTAGGTGGGGAACCATCATCGAGGGTAACGAAGACCTTACATAATTCCGGATTAGCTCTTAAGAAGGAACTTCTTCTCCTTGAGCAAGTCAATCAGTGGCTTTTTGTGCTAGGGATACATATGGAATGAAGTTTGCATTTCTCCGGACCACAAAATACTTCGCACATGGGCATGACTAACTTGGAATGATTCCAGAGGAGGCAAAAACAATCTTTCTCGGATCCACGGTAGCAACTTACATCAAGTGCACGTTAATTAAAGGAAGTCACTTCTTTCATCCAAACAGATCCTTCATGAGATAGCACGAAGAAAATGCTAGCACAAGTTTCCAACACTAGCTTAATGTTCAACCCAGTCATGGGGAAGATAAGAATGTCACCGTTGGGCTCAGCAACAATTTATCAAAATTCCAATAGAGATGGAATTCCACAACTATGTGAACAAGGAGATAGTATTGGTCAGACCCAGAAGATATAATATTGTATACTTGAGGGACAACCACAAGTAAGACAACATTACAAACATCGTTGGTTCTGATTTGATTTGACTATAGCCCACACTCAAATCAAAGTTTCAACAAGACAATAAATCCAACAACTGAACACGAGGGTCAATCGATGAAGATATCATCTTTCTCCAACACACGCACACACAAGGATATCCCTTAGTGATGAACTAAATCGGACAAGCTTTTATCATCCAACTCTCCAAGTTGTTGTTTAGCTTGACCAACTAGCTTAGGAGTATCCAACACAGATTCTTGGAGAATGGGTGGTTTACAAGAAACCAACTTAATCACGAGCTCAACATAACAGTCGGGGACAGCCTGGTGATACCTCTGAGAAGATAATCAGAAAATCATGAACCACAAATATGTTATTAAGCTCGAGAACAATCATTCTTTCTAGGCAAGATGATATGATCAGAAGAGCAAGGGATTGATACAATCCTAACTCATTGATCGAAGGGTGCACCAAGAAAATGGACCGGGTAGCACAATCAATCTTAGAATAGTGGTCCAATGACCAACACGCTAAGAATGATATTATTGTCCATTAACTACCAAGCAACAGGGTTGCTAGGAGTATTGAATTCCCAGATCATAGTTCACTTGTCGTCACCGGTTGCGACAACACGGAACCGAGGAATGAATAGTGATGGCTAGAAGTATCACTTCATCAAGAATTCATAAGAGATGGTGCAATTCTCATGACATTCCTGACATAAAGAGGGCTACAATCCAAGGTAGAACAAAACAAAAGCTGGATTGGCATTTTGGTGTGCGGGGTACAACTGTTTTGACCCAATCCTAGAACTGGACCTGGTACTAGATATTGTTTCTCCTAGTCATTTCGAAATAAAATGGCTTGACGGACTATAACATAATAGGCATCGACGAAAACGGATAAATAACTAGTCCTGACTATCAACTGATAGACGGAGGTCAGAAGACAACTAAAGGGGGACAACTCAAGGAACAATAAATTTCTGAGTTGTGCATGCATAGATTAGTATGTCGAACAAAGCTCAACATATTTCTTCCAGATAATCCATGCTGAATGGGTAGAGTCAGTAGAGTCACCAATAGAGGATGGAGAACTCATCAAGAGCACAATTATTGTCACCTTTTGGTTCAACAAAGCACTTCCGCCAATAGCGGTTCATGGTATTTGGAAGCAGGGTATACCACAGACCTCGAGGACTATCGCAAAGGTTACTAATATCCTAAAGGAACTACAAACACTATCAACATGAGTGAGTAGAGTGAATCTTGGGTTCAAAAACCCAGGAAAAGAATGCTTACTAACTAAATGGCATCACGGGATGCTTTCGGGAATGACGGCCAGGATCATCACACTGGGAATATAAATCAGAGCTAGATTACCGGGTGGTTCTCTAGACACCTAGGGTCATAATAATAGCTTCAACATTACGTCAAGGCAATGGAGTACCTCAACACTCCGATTACTGTGCTAAATCTGACCCAAAAGGACTTCGAGAACATGGAGGAAAGATTTGCAAGTGCGTCAGACTAATTAGAAACCTGGGATGACTCGGACAGCATAATGGCTGTAAATGCTCAAAAAGACTTAAGACATCCTGCAAAATGGTGGCATAACCACTCAACATCACAATATCAAGGTCCTGAGACCAACTGTGAACATACGGAAGTAGTAGAAACTAAACTGAGACATGAATCCATCAATCCTATAAGTCTCTATCAAAGTAACTCGTCATCCTGATAGATAGATGAGAAGGCCTAGTTCTTAATCCCCGTCAAAAATAAGAGGTTGACTCAGATCAGAAGGGCATAAGGTAAAGGAGTAAAAAGATCCTTGCATTCCCTACCACAATCAATTCCCTTATATAACTAAAGCATTCTAGACTCTACTTCGGCCAGTTTGGCTTGGTAATCCTACAGGCAGTCAGGCTCTGATACCGAAGCTGTAAGGACCCCGATCCTAAGTCACACTGATCAAGCATGTAACACATCATATCACTTTGCGGCCTCACGCATAGTATCCCCACGGTTGCCACCTTACCTGGATCGAGACCGTTTGCGCCTTTTGGCTCACGTATATGATAGTGTCGCTAGCATCCATATGACAGATAACCCGGGCCGACATGACTAGTCGTGAATCCAAAGTGGCATTAACTTACAGGGACATGCATACATGACCCAGCAATGAACGTGTCGGCCATGAATGTATGAACCCAAGTCGTAGCAAGCTACAAGGACTTAAAGGAACAAAGTGTGACGTTTCCCCGAAGGGACAAACATATGAATGAAGGACACATGCCGGCCAGCCTAAGTGTTCTAGAGCAGTAGCAAGCTACCATGGCTCAGTGGAAGCACTAGGAGACATTTTCCCATAAGAGAGGCTACCAAGAATAAACAACAAGTTGTCGGAACCCACACATACCAACCATTTCAAAATCATACACATAATATGCTCGATATGTGCAAATACAACGTGGCATCGCAATGAAACTCTACGACTCAAAGTATTTATTCAAAAGGATTCGAAGAGTCATACATAGTAAGAGTCACAATAACGGGTCACATGACCCAACATATAGAGCATACAAGCAACGGAAAGCATAACATGCCTGAGTACAGACAACTATAAATGGAAAAGGCTGAGAAGCCTGACTATCTACAAGACCCTTCCAAGGGTACAAGATCGTAGCTGAGGTAACAAGCTAAATGTCGAAGACCACGCGGAACTACTAGTGAGACTGAAGTCTCTCTGCAAAAACATAAATTAAGCAAACATGAGTACAAATGTACCCAACAAGACTTAAATCAGAACTAGCTACATATGCATCAATATCAGCAAAGGGAGTGGTGGAGTTTAACTGCAGCAAGCCAACTTTGACTCAGTGGCTATCCTGTACTACGACTGCAAGTAACTCTATTGAGGTGGCGCACACGAGTCCACATATTCACCATATGAATACACCACTATGGATCCGCTCCCATCTCCCTACAAGAAGGCCATCCATAGCACTCACTCTTATCTTGCGCATTTTAGAGTATCCACTTTCACTTGTCTATGAACTGTATAAGCATCCTAAAGGTCCTTTACCTTAGACGCGGCTATTCCAATAGATCATTTATAACCCTGCAGGGGTGTACTTCTTCACACACGGTCTCGCCAATTACCGCCACATACATGTCGTGTATCTCGGCAACATTCAAGTGGAAGCCAGGCGAGGGTGTCGGCCACGACCTGACTAACGACGCAAGTCTCTAGTCCAGGTTTATCGCCTATTTGGGTTCCATCCGAAAGGAGATCTGGACGGGGTGTCGCTTACAGCCCCAAACGATGTGTATAGGGTTCCCAAGCCCACGAAACGGGCGATGCTTGGTATACCCGTCCATGGTGCCTAGTCTATCCCAAGCCCACCTGTACCGGGTGCCACTTGGTAGACTACTAACGCAACCTAGAAACACCAGAAACTAGTTGCAACTCCTGGACAGAGATCAGGTTGATTAATAAGTCGAGAGAGCTTGGAGTGCCCGGAGCCCAATGTGTGGTAGTAGCTGTTCATGGATCACAAACATAGAACTCAGTTTTTGAGGACGGTTACAATGAGACAACCCACCATGTATTCCTACATGGCCTCTCACCGCTACCTTTACCAAATTGTGTTCACACACTTAGCTCTCAATAGTAAGACATGTTCACCACATTCCAATTCATCCCCGAGGAATCAGACCTTACTCAACTCTAAGCAGTAGCAGGCATGACAACAAGCATGAATGAGTAGGCACATCAAGGCTCAAACAACTCCTACTCATGCTAGTGGGTTTCATCTATTTACTATGGCAATGACAGGTCATGCAGAGGAAAGGGGTTGAGCTACCGCATCATGTAACAGTTGAATCGTTGTTGTCCTAATGCAGTAAAAGAGAGCAGATGCGAGAGAGTGGGATTATATCGGAATGAACTAGGGGGTTTTGCTTGCGTGGCACTTCTGAAGATATTATAGCTCTTCATTGGTGTCAGTGATCACATAGGTGAAACCACGTCTACTGAGAGGGGACAAATACCGGCAAACAAGAAAGAACACAATCAGTGTAATGCAACAATATGATGCATGAATTTGACATGGCAATATGCTGTTGATTGAGCTAATGCGACTAGCAACAAGTTAAATTAAGTTGGTTTGAACCCTAGTTTCAAATTCAAACTCCATATGTGAAGGTTTAAATAGCCTTTATATGATTTTTCCTAAACAGCAACCATAAGTTGTTCTAACATGCATGAAAAATGTACAGATGGATATATCGGATTTTTCTGATAATTGTCCATATATAAATCTTTTCCATTGGAGTTATAGATTATTTTCTATGAATTTTTGAAGTTTGTAGCATTTTTTGGATTTTCCTGGCTATTTAAAATTAAACTATTTCCAAAAAATCTAATATTGCGTCAGCAAGGCATCAGGCTGACGTCAGCAGGGTCAACCCTGATGCGTGGGACCCAATAGTCATTGTCTCAGGGGTTATTTAAGGTTAAAATTAATCTTAACCAAAACTATTAATGGCCTGGGGCCCACTGCCAATGTGTGTGGGTGGTTTAGCTAGCAGTGATTAGTACTAATCAAGCGGCCATGTCGTTACGTTGGAGTTTGGCTAGCGGAGACCTCAAGCTGCGGCGGAGTCCGCTCAGGATACGCCCTCCGGTGACGAAAAGAGAGGCAAAGAGCATCTACGCATAGCTGGAGCTCGGCCGCATCCATCTAAGCAAGAGGGAGGGACCGAGGTCGACTGAATTCGTCGGAATCAAGATCGCAGCGATGGCCGAAGTTTGGTCGTGCACGGGGATGGCGCTAGGGTGCATCTCCGGACGAGCTGGTGGTTGCAGTGGGCTCCTGGGAGCACCCCGTGTGTAGTGGTGTGCTCTGCTGCGAGCTGGAGCGGTTGTAGCCATGGCGACGATGAGGTATAGCGGTGTCGAGCTTTGGCCGAGGTGGGATCGATGGATAGGCGATGCGATGGGTGCAGGGAGGAGGGGAAATGAAGGGAAGCTCATGGTGGGTCTGCGGGGTTGGTTAGCGAGCTCGGGGACGCAGCGAGGTGAGCGCGGGGTCGCCGGCGATCTCGGAGACCGGAGGTTGAAGAAGGGGTCGCTGGCGTCCTTGCAGCATTGCCGACATCGAACGGCTAGGTTAGACGATGCAGGGGACGACGACACGCTGGATGGGCGAGGGAGGGTTGGTGGCCGCAGTGAATGGCGTCGGCGGCGACGAGCCCTGCTCTGTGCAGCTGGTGTTCTTGTGGGAGAGAGGGGAAAAGTGGGTGAGAGTGACAGGGTTGGGCACGAGGCGTGTGTGTGTCGTCTTGGAGGTCCAGAGGGAGGCGGCAAGCAGGAGGTGGTCGGCGTGCGGCGACCATGCGTTTCGCGTCCTTCTGGCGCGATGTGGGCAATGAGTGGCAGCTGGGCTGCACAACGCTGGGCCAGCTAGTGGGCTGCGGTAAGTGCTAGGTTAGTTTCCTTCCCTTTCTATTTTCTTTCTATTTTCAGTCTTTTTGTTTTGATTTTATTTCAAGCATCAAATCATTTATAAACTTTGTGTAAACTTTTACGTGAGCTTAGGAAACTAGTCCAAGGTCACATGCAAACTTACGAAAATATTTGAACTTATCTCCTATATAACAGAAATAAATCCAACTCAAATATGTTATTTATTTAATCCAAAGTCCCAAAATGAATATCTCTGAGATTCCAAAAATATTGTTTTGAGTTTTACCTCTTGCCAATATTTTCAGAGACTAAGAGGAACATTTTCTTCGACTTCTTTGAAGAGGTTTCTTTCATGTTGATCATTTCAAAGATGATTTCTGAGGCTTTCACATATCCCCATTTCCAATTCATTTGAAATTTAAACATGATGCTCACAAGATGCAACACTAAGCATTACCAGAAGCTAGGGATGTGACAGACGTGTCAGCTACAAACATAATTATGAAACTCATTGAGATACTACATCATAGCTGGCATCGTTTCAAACGTGCTTCAGTATTACATAGCTTGCTTTTCTTTTATCTTCTGCCTTAGCTCGGATGCTTTGGCGGCATGGGCAGCTCACGCCTACTTTGAAGCCTGCTTGTTCAAATAGATAGGTGCATTTGTCTCCTGCATGAGTTATTAGATCCACTTTTCGTTTTTTTTTCGAACACCAAATAGTCTTAGGGGATACAATCTATACACATGCATTATTTCTATATAGTTAAAATATACTGTAAGGCACATACCTCAAAGCCTCTTAAAAGGCTAGTGTAGACTTTGCTCAGTCCGCTTTTTGTGGACTGAACCTTTTCAATCACCATACCCATAAGGGTACGATGTTCTTCCACAATGGTGGCGCTTAGAAGCGCTCACCAAAGTGTCTAATGCCTTCTCAATGACAGAGGTCATTGTTATAGTAGGCGCGCCCCCTTCTTGAGAAAAGGGTTGCTCCTCTAACTCCGGAACCTTGTAGGTTTCCGGAAGGACATTTGGTTGGGGGCCAAACTGGACATGGCCCCCGTCTCCAGTCTCCATGGGGGTCGGTTCCCCCATGTTCCTAGAAGCCTCCGGCACCTTTCCCTGTTCCGGAAGGGTCCTTTGGGACGACACCTCGGTGTTATCCATGGTAGTGGGGGAGGACGCTGGTGGAGGCGAATCAATCTCCATCATGTTCGGACCAAGTGAATTCCTGGAAGAGGAGGATCAGTTGGGAAGGACCTTAACCGGACTACAACATACAATTTAAATGCATTACAACTATAAACCAGAAAACCCGGACATATATATATACCTTTGAGTACTTACAATCCGGCCAGGGGCTTCGGCCTGGGGCGCCACTCATTGGCGTCGGACTCGGAGTCATCCGTAAGGGAGGTCCTCCCTTTCTTGGACACTTCCGCCTATAGATCGTCGAAAGCTGCCCTCTTCTTCTTGTTGTTGTTGTTATTCTCACCCTTGGGTAAGGGATCGCTCTCTTCCTCCTCCTCTTCCTCTTCGTCAGAAGAGGAGAGAGTTTCGGTGTCTTCATACACTACGTCCAAGGCACCTTTACGACGGAGGCAACTCTTGGCCTCCTTGCCCTTCTCCTTAGCCTTCTTTTCCGGTGCCTGGTATGGTGCCGGGACTAGCATCCTTGTTAACAGGGGAATAGCTTCGTCTTCGGGCAGCGGAGCCGGACAGTGAATCCATTTCTCTTTCTTTGTCCAGCCCTGCAAAAGAGAATGGAGAGTTTAGTGTGCTCCTTGGGCTTGCAAAGTAATGTTATCAAGGAACTTATGGGGGTCGCAGCGTGGCTGCTGTCGTAGCCGAGGTCTTCAGTTGTCTCCGGCTATGACTTCTGGTTCTTGAAGAGCAGCTTCCACATGTCTTCGTGCTTCATGCCAAAGAACGGCTGCAGGGTCCGGGGACTGGCCGGGTCGAACATCCACATGGGCTCTTGACGCGCCTGACAGGGGAGTATCCGGCGGAAGAGCATCACTTGAATCATGCTGGCGAGGCTCGTATTTTTATCTGCCATGCTCTTGATATGCTTCTCCAGGATCGTTACCTCGTCAGACGACGCCCAGTCCAGGCCCTTGTTGATCCAGGATGTCAGCCGCATTGGGGGCCTGGACTTGAACTCCTAGGAGCAGCCCATGTGGAGTCACGGGGCTCTATGACATAGAACCACCCCTGCTGCCATCCCTTCACGGTCTCCACGAAGGTGCCCTTGGGCCAAGTAACATTGGACAGTTTGCTCACCATAGCGCCAAAACAATCCGCGTGTTGGCCATCCACCACCTTCGGCTTCACATTGAAGACCTTGAGCCATAGGCCGAAGTGGGGGGGAATGCGGAGGAATGCCTCGCATATGACGATAAACGCCAAAATGTTGAGGAAAGAATTTGGGGCTAGATCATGGAAATCTAGCCCGTAGTAAAACATGAGGCCGTGGATGAAAGGATGAAGGGGAAACCCCAGTCCGCAGAGGAAATGTGGGATGAAAACTACTCTCTAATTAGGCTTTGGTGTGGGGATGATCTACTTTTCGGTCGGCAGCCGGTAGGCGATCTCCTTGGCCAGGTACCCCACCTCCCGGAGTTCCTTGATGTTTTTCTCTGTGACGGAGGAAGCCATCCACTTGACCTTTGCTCCGGATCCAGACATGGCTGGAGTACTTTCTGGGAGCGGAGAGGGTTGAAGCTTCGACGCTGGAGCTTGAGGGCGGATGGGCCGAGGAAGGGGAAGTTGTGGGGTAAAAAGGGGGAATCTTATCTCCTTATAAAGGCAGTGAATATCATGCGTCCCCACGAGCCTTAAAGCACACCTATTTCCAAGGGGTCTTGCTAAACAGCACGGTTGGGTTCCCCAAACCCGTATTGATGAGAATCCCGTAATAAGGGGGCACGATCTCTGCTTTGACAAGAGGTGTCGTCGGTGGTTGCGTCTCGAAATGCGAAACAAGAGGCCGGAAAACGGTTTGAAATAATAGAATGGCCGGATGTGCCGTCTCACTAGTGAAATCATCAAAAGACAGAATTTATTTGTATTCTGCCCTTGTAATTCAGAGATATGACCATTGTACAGAGCCAGATATAGTACTGATGATCAACCGCTTTGAAGTGTTTGGAGGAGGAACCTGGCTAGCAATGCCGAAGACAATCTGTGCGCCGGACACATTAACATTAAAGACTGGTTCAGGGGCTACTGTGGGAGTCCAGGATTATGGGGTCCTCGGGCGTCTAGGCTACGTGACGTGGGCCAGTGTAACACCCACGATGCGGCTATATCTCCCACATGTCAAGCCATGACTTAGAGGCATAACCGCATGGTGGTTTTGTCGCAAGAGGGGTAATCTTCACACCATCCCACGTAATAAATAAGAAAGGGCTAAAGAGTTGGCTTACAATCGCCACTCACACAATACGTAAATAATTCATACATCGTCCAAATACACTCAAAGACTGGCTACGGTCAAATCCAAAAGAAAAGGAAGATAAACCACAAATGCTAGATCCCCGATCGTCCCAACTGGGCTCCACTACTGATCAACAGGAAAGGAAACATAGCAACGACCAAGGTCCTTGTCAAACTCCCACTTGAGGTCGGTAGCATCACCTGTGCTGGCATCATCGGCACCTGCAACTGTTTGGAAGTATCTGTGAGCCACGAGGACTTAGCAATCTCACATCCGCGAGATCAAGACTATTTAAGCTTATGGGTAGGATAGGGTAATGAGGTGGAGCTGTAGCAACCGCTAAGCAAATATGGTGTCTAACATACGCAAATAAGAGCGAGAAGAGAAGCAACGCAACGATCGAGGAGCTAGAAGTGATCAAGAAGTGATCCTGAAACTACTTACATTCAAACATAACCCAAAACCGTGTTCACTTCCCGGACTCCGCTGAAAAGAGACCATCATGGCTACACACACGGTTGATGCATTTTAATTAAGTCAAATGTCAAGTTCTCTACAACCGTATATTAACAAATTCCCATCTGCTATATAACCGTGGTCACGACTTTCAAAAGTTTATACCCTGATGGGGTGTCCCAACTTAGCCCATCACAAGATCTCACGATCAAGAAGGATATTCCTTCTCCCGGAACAACCTGGTTAGACTCGGAATTCTGGTTACAATATATATCGACAATGGTAAAATAAGACCAGCAAAGCCGCCCGATGTGCTGACAAATCCTGATAGGAGTCACACGTATCTCACTCTCATGGAACACCGGATGAGATAGGCTACCAGTCAAACCAGCCCTCGAGTTTCCACGAGGTGGCCCCGTAGGCGGCTCGGTTCGGACCAACACTCGGAGGATCACTGGCCCGAGGGGACTAAAATAAAGATGACCCTCGGGGTCCGGAAACCCAAGGGAAAAAGGCTTAGGTTGTTAGGAAAATGTAAAACCAAGGTTGGGTCTTGTTGGAGGAGTTTTATTCAAAGTGAACTATTTTGGGGATCCCATAACCCCAACCGCGTAGGGAACGCAAAATCCAGGAACATAACACCGGTATGACGGAAACTAGGGCGGCAAGAGTGGAACAAAACACAAGGCAAAAGGCCGAGCCTTCCACCCTTTGCCAAGTATATAGATGCATTAATTAAAATAAGAGATAGTGTGATATCCTAACATATCCATGTTCCAACATGGAACATACTTCAACTTCACCTGCAACTAACAACGCTATAAGAGGGGCTGAGCAAAAGCGATAACATAGCCAAACAACGGTTTGCAAGGATGGTGGGTTAGAGGATTGACATGGCAATATGGGAGGCATGATAAACAAGTGGTAGGTAGCGCGACATAGCGATAGAACGAACAATTAGCAAGCAAAGATAGAAGTGATTTCGAGGGTATGGTCATCTTGCCTGAAATCCCGCAAGGAAGAAGAACGAGTCCATGAAGAAGACAAATAGACGTAGTCGAACAAATCCTCACAACACCGGAACGAAATCGAAGCTAAGGAGAGAAGCAACCCAGAAAGAAGCAAGCAACATGGTAAACACACAAGCATAAGCATGGCATGATGCACAACCAAGTATGATGCATGTCGGGTTTAAATATGCATGGCATGGCAAAGTGCACAAAGAAAACTACAAGTTAAGTGGAGCTCAATATGCAAAGAGTTGCATATTAACGAAACACCACATCAATTATTTAGTTCTCTCTTGTTTATGTACCCAACAATATTAAATGTTGTTAAATAATTCAAGAGGTCAGGCATAAGTAAACTAACTATTTATGCAAGTTTAAATGAGGCCGGAAATACAAACAACAATTCTGGAAAATCCTCATGTGTATATTTGAGATTTGGTACTGTTCTGCCCTAAACCATATTTTAGAGTTGTTAAACATGCAAAGTAATGCCACCATTTTAAAATATGCATTTTTCTACCCCATTTACATATAAAGTTTATTTATAATGGAGCTACGGTTATTTAGGTATGAAATAAAACATTTTAGCATGGCATTTGAGCAAAATTTAATCAAACATCATTTTAAAAATGCATGAAAGTTGGATATTAGGAAACTAGATGAAATTCTAGTAATTTTTCATATATAAAGTTTTTACATATGATGCACGGTTTGTGAGTTACGATATGCATGAACTAGAGGTACTATTCTGTAAAAAAACAATTTTTTGGATAAATGATAAAATCGCAACAGGGAAAAAAATAGAAGTAGGCCGAATCTGCTAGGCGCTGGACTGGGGTGTCCTCACCATGGCCCTGGGGGGGTGTGGGGCTGCAGGAGGTCGTGGTGGGCCGGGTGATCTGGAGGCAGGGGCGCGGTCAACGGAGCGGGGTGAACCGAGAGGGACTTGGCGATGCGGTCATCGTCCTGGCATGCTCGCACGCAGAAGCAGGGGAGGCCAGCGATGGAATTGGCGGTCTCCGGTAGGGCGGCGCGGCGACCTGGTGCCAGGGACGAGGCCAGGGTGCTGGGACTCGCCGGATCTAGCAGAGACGGCGACGAACGGAACAGGGGAGGTCGATGCGGTCACGTGCGGGCGAGCGGGAACTAGAGGAGGTTCTAGCGTCCCCCTGACGCAAAGGATGGCGGCCTTGTTTTGCTGGGCTTCAGTTGCGAGGGATGAAGGCAGGCACGCGCGGCGGCCGTGCAAAGGCTGTGGTGGCGCTGGAGGTCTCCAGAGGAAGTGGATCCCGGCGGCGAGGTCCTCGGGGACCATAGGAGTTCTTGGCACCAATCCATGGTGGTGCTGGATGCGAGTGACGGGGCGCAGGGATCCCGGAACAAATTGAGGAGGCGAGGGGCGGCCATGGCGTTCGACTGCTGCGTCTGGTTCCTGCGATAAGAAGTAGAGGAGGGGAGTTGAGAGACGGGGAAGGATACCCGAGGACAAGGATAAAACAGGAGAATGAGGAGGGCCAGTGGTGCTCATCTGCTCCTGCTGCTTGGGTGGCCGGCGACCATCGCGCTAGGTGGGGCACGGAGGAGCTTCTCTCCTCCGAATCGAACAGGGGAGAGAAGGCACCGGGGCGCCGGTTGCTCGAGTAGGAGGTGGCCATGGATCAAGAGGAGGAGGTGGTTGGCCCGGTGGATTGGGGAAAACAGGATAGGATGGCTGGTTGCGCGTGGGTTGGCTCGGGTGGCGTCCCGAGGAAGAAGTTGTTGGCGGCGGCGAGAGGGACAAACTGCCTAGAATTTAGGGTTTGGTCTAGAAATGGACTAGGGATGTAGTATACATATAGGAAGAGAGGGAAGTTTGGATCATCCGATTGAAATCCGATGGTAGAGAAATAAATAGGTAGGGAGTCCAATTAAGAAAACACAGATATTTTAGGGATGTTTGGGGATGATCCGGACCCATCGGTAATGGCTGCTCGGGTCGGGTTCGGGACAACTTTAGGACACGCACGAGGGGTCTGAGCACTGTGCAAGGAGGGGTCAGGTGGTTAGGAGGGGTTTCGGGGACCTCCGATCACAATCAGACGGCTCCAGACGTGAGGAGGGTTACGTTGGGCCTGGCGGTTGGTAGGTGACTGTGTAGATGGTCTAGGGAGGAAAGAGAGGGAAAGCCCGGCAATAGTTTTTGGAGATCGAAAACGCCCGACATTTGACCGACTATAATGCCACTATAGTTATCAGTTGGGGCATCAAATAGACTCAGAATGCGATAAAACTTGGCAGACGGCCTACCTACAACATAACAAGACCGCACGCCAACTCTCATCCCATTCTGAGAACATTTTCCGGCCACTTATAAAATAATATTTCAGATGTGCTGCGGGCGCGTGCAAGTGTGTCTGGGCTCAGAACTGACAACGGAAGAAATGGGGAGACCCGTACGGATGCAAGTTTTGAAAACATGCAGATGCAATGCGGATGATGACAAGGTAAAATGCAACACACAAGCAAATGACATGGCAAAGACAGCGAATAACTGGAAGACACCTGGCGCAATGGTCTCGGGGTGTTGCAACACTCCACCACCACAAGAGGATCTCGTCCCGAGATCTAGGATGGCACCGGAGGGAAACGGAAGAGGAAGAGAAGAGGTAAAACTAAGTTGCTTCTTTGACAAATGAATGAAACCAAAGAACCTTGCAAGGTTGAACAAATTGAAAGAAAGAATACAACGAAGATGAACAAAGTTGAAAACACTCCGTTAGAAAAGAGGAACAAGGAACATTACTAGAACCTTGTAGGTTGAAAGACATAAGAAAAAGGGTTCCGATGGACAGGAAGTACATGCAAGCACTCTGGATGAATCGAGATGTACAAGGAATGACAAAGATCAATTACGACAACACTCCGGTTGCAAATGGAAGGCATAGAATATGAACTTGGCAAAATGAATGCACTTTGGATGAGACTCCGGTTAGAAGAGGAATGATAGACACAACACTTCGGTTAAAACAAGATAGAGAAGGAATAAGAATGATATAATTTGGAAGCACTCCAAATGTAAATGGAAGGAATTGAACATGATCTTGACAAAACAAGATGATGGGTCGAAGATAGCACCATTACAATGCCTCCAGAACAAATGCAAGAATGGAATCAAAAGAACGGAGGAGAAAACAACATCTTCTACCTCAAATGAGCTTGAAAAAGCATCTTTAGGAGAAGGGTCGAACGGAGTTGTTGGAAAACCAACTACAAAAAGAGTAAGCTTGTTGTGGGCTTATGGAAAACATCTCGAAATTTGAGGTGAAATTCTGCCACTAGGGGAAACAATATATTGAATTGACATCAACAAGGAGATGAGAAGCTTATTTCATCGGGAGGATAAATGAAGAAGTTGGGTCATTTATGAGCACCATAAATAGAAAAATATTTAGGGAAAGCTTTAGGTGACATATAACCCAAGATAACTCCAATGAAGAGGTTGATTGGTTGAAAAGATGTCTTGAGCAAAGAGAAAATGATGGATTTAGATATGTCACTCTTGAAAACTTGTGAATAATGAAACACGAAGGGAAATTATCAACAATGACATAACACCACCTCAAAAGATGAGATATGAAAGAATTGCACTTCGGAATGCATGATGAAGAATGCTTGAACTCCTCAAAACAAGACATGTGTTGAACACCGTGTTTAATTTAGAGTACAGCTTGGCGGATAATAACTTCGAGAGAAATCTTGAAGAACGAATGAAGAATTAAAGGAATCCTTGATGAGCCACCATGTTGAGCCTCCATGAAGAACTCCGGTAATAAAAGAATGATCAAAAATAAGTGAAGGATGCAAAGAATAAGATTGAAGCCTTGCAATGATTGGATGGAGCTTTGCGACGAGATAAGGAGGAAAACTTGGAACTCCCGAAAGAAAAGATGAAACATCTTGAACCGAGACATGTGACATGATGAATGACTCTGGAAATAAGAAACTAGATCACTTGGATGAAACAATAATAAGAATTACGTTATGTGTATCCTTCACCAATTTAAATTGATGACAAGCAACAGATTTGGCATACTACTTATTCTCGTAGAAATGATTAATAGAGATACAGCGCAAACTTGAGAAAAGTCTTCAACGATCCGCCTGTAGGATTTGGAAAGAATGAATGAATTGATATGATAACCAACGAAGAGAACTCTTGAACGAACCACCGTAAGAATTGGACATGAAAGTAGCAAAAGCACAATTCACCAGGAAGAATTGGAAAATGAATGAAGATACTTGAGGGAATTTAGATACATGAGAACGAGTAGAGAATACTTGCATGACGCACCGGTAAGATTGGGGGAAAGAGAGATGAATGCTGAGAATGAATAATTCTGAGACTAAGGGCTCCAGAGAATCAAACTGAAAAGACACCTGGATTGCTCCGAATGGTTGAAAAGAATGATCACAACTGAAAACAATTATGAGAGGATGGTATCAAGCCAGAACCATGAATCTTTAGAAGAACGGGTAAGGATTTAAGAGGAACTCCTCTTCGGTCTTCACAAACCCGAGAATGACGACGAGAAACACCACCATGAATTGTTGAGACACTCCGGAATAATGAAGAATATAAAGGTTGAGTCAACAATGAAAAGAATTTGAAAGATCTTGGAGAAAGACACATGACTGATGATAATTCATTCTTACGTCAACTTTGAAAGAATTTGAGAAGCTCTAGGAAAATTAGAAGATTCGGGTAAGATCCTTGGGAAAAGACATGTTTAGGGCCCACTCAAAAGAAACATCGTTGAACGATTTAAAAGATAGATTGCACCGGTTGAATTAAATGGCTTGAATAAGGTAAGACCTCGAAATAGCTTGAAAGGATTACGAATAGAAACTTGAATCTTCTGGGATATCTTCAGCACTCCAGATAAACATGAATATCAAGAGGTGGATGATGAAGAAGGGCACCGGCATGAGAAAACTTTTAGAACGAGGAAAGGAATATGATCAACAAAGCTTGAATTGAATCCATCGGAGAAGAAAAAGAATGAAGAATTATAAACTCGAAGCTTCCTTAGTATCTTCCTGAGAATCACCGGATAAGAACATTGAAGTAAAAGAATGAAGAAACTTCACATCCATAAGATGGATACTTGATTAAGAAACCTGAGTCCTTGAAGAAAATAAAGGTGGGAGGGCGGGAAAACAAAGGAAACTTGGGGAAGATGGAATGGGTACCGTCGAGAAAACTTAGAATTGATCTGGCAAATATTGAAAATGATTGGATCCACTGGAAGAGAAACACGCATGTTGAAAAAGAATTGGCATGACCATCTCCATGATCGAAAAGGATTAGCACTCCCATAGAAATATGAGAACACCATTTAGGAAAAGGTATGGATTCAACACTTGACAGTGAAGCAACTCGAATACCACAACTCCAAAACAAAACAAAGGATTTGGCTTGCAGAATAAGCCGAAAAATACATATGATACACATTTACCCAATCCCATATCATGCATCTGTTGGAAAGATATTCTAGGAGCTACATGAATTCCCGCTTATAAACTCCTGAAACTTTTTGGTTATGCAATCTGGTGTTGGGGATACAGGGGAAGCAATATATCTCACCCAAACTAACAATCCCTACATCCAGCTGTATCCATCCGTCAACACATAACCAAGAAAACTCCTGAAATCGTGTACCTCAACCTTCAAAAAGCATTTGTTATACGATTTATCGCAATACTCCCAAACTCCCGCCCCAGTACTGGGTGGCGTCGAGGTTATCTCACCAACAACTGCATAAAAGAGATTTTTTATGTCGGCGAAACTCAGGTATTGCAGAACGACAACGATAAAATTGTGACTACAACACCTCGGACCTCAACTCTCCGAGCCACTGCCACAACCCATAAATGTCAGGAGGCACCAAGAACAATGTTATCGTCACAAGAATATCGAAACGATTCCAAGATACCCGCATGATCCTAAATTTTTTTAGTGAAACTTGAGGAGAGGAAAGTCAAAACATCTACGTCAGGAGACCTCACAGAGCAACGAAGGGATTGAGGAGTAAAAAGAATCATACTCTCCGATATATATGATCCTAAGACTCAAAACATTTTGTTCTAGACTCAACAACGTCAGCGATTCGATCAAGCAGGTGGCTCCTAAGTCAGGGATGGCTCTGATTACCAACTTGTAACACCCACGATGCGGCTATATCTCCCACGTGTCGAGGCACGACCTAGAGGCATAATCACATGGTGGCTTTGTCGCAAGAGGGGTAATCTTCACACAATCCCATGTACTGAATAAGAAAGGGATAAAGAGTTGACTTACAATCGCCACTTCACACAATACATAAATAATTCATACATCATCTAAATACATTCAAAGACTGGCTATGGTCAAATCCAAAAGAAAAGGAAGATAAACCCCAAATGCTAGATCCCCGATCATCCCAACTGGGATCCATTACTGATCATCAGGTAATGAAACATAGCAATGACCAAGATCCTCGTCAAACTCCCACTTGAGTTCGGTAGCATCACCTACGCTGGCATCATCGGCACTTGCAACTGTTTGGAAGTATCTGTGAGCCACCGGGACTAGCAATCTCACACCCGCGAGATCAAGACTATTTAAGCTTATGGGTAGGATAGGGTAATGAGGTGGAGCAGCAGCAAGTGCTAAGAAAATATTGTGGCTAAGATACGCAAATAAGAGAGAGAAGAAAAGCAACGCAATGGTCGAGAAGATAGAAGTGATCAAGAAGTGATCCTGAAACTACTTACGTTCAAACATAACCCAAAACCGTGTTCACTTCCCGGACTCCGCCAAAAAGAGACCGTCACACCTACACACGCGGTTGATGCATTTTAATGAAGTCAAATGTCAAGTTCTCTACAACCTGATATTAACAAATTCCCATCTGCCACATAACCGCGGGCACGACTTTCAAAAGTTTATACCCTGCATGGGTGTCCCGACTTAGCCCATCACAAGCTCTCATGATCAACAAAGGATATTCCATCTCCCGAAACAACCCAATCAGACTCGGAATCCCGGTTACAAGACATTTCGACAATGGTAAAACAAGACCAGCAAAGCCGCCCGATGTGCTGACAAATCCCGATAGGATTCGCACGTATCTCATTCTCAGGTCACACCGGATTAGACAGGCTATGAGTAAAACCATCCCTCGAGTTTCCCTGAGGTGCCCCCGAATGCGGCTTGGTTCGGACCAACACTCAAAGGAGCACTGGCCCGGGGGTGGGGGGCGACTAAAATAAAGATGACCCTCGGGCTTCGAAAACCCATGGGAAAAGGATTAGGTTGTTAGGCAAATGTAAAACCAAGGTTGGGCCTTGCTAGAGGAGTTTTATTCAAAGCAAACTGTCAAGGGGGTCCCATAACCCCAACCGCGTAAGGAACGCAAAATCTAGGAACATAACACCGGTATAACGGAAACAAGGGCAGCAAGAGTGGAACAAAACACCAGGCAGAAGTCAGAGCCTTCCACCCTTTACCAAGTATATCGATGCATTAATTAAAATAAGAGATATTGTGATATCCCAAGATAACCATGTTCCAACATGGAACAAACTTCAACTTCACCTGCAACTAACAACACTGTAAGAGGGGCTGAGCAAAAGCGGTAACATAGCCAAACAATGGTTTGCTAGGAAGGTGGGTTAGAGGCTTGACACGGCAATATGGGAGGCCTGATAAACAAGTTGTAGGTAGCGCGGCATAGCGATAGAATGAACAACTAGCAAGCAAAGATAGAAGTGATTTCGAGGGTATGGTCATCTTGCCTGAAATGCCGCAAGCAAAAAGAACGAGTCCATGAAGAAGACAAACAGACGTAGTCGAACGAATCCTCACAACTCCGGAACGAAACTGAAGCTAACGAGAGAAGCGAACCGAAAAGAAGCAAGCAACATGGTAAACACACAAGCGTAAGCATGGCATGATGCACAACCAAGTATGATGCATGTCCGGTTCAAATATGCATGGCATGGCAAAGTACACAAACAAAACTACTAGTTAAGTGGTTCTCTCTCGTTTATGTACCCAACAATATTAAATGTTGTTACACATGGCAAGAGGCGAGGCATAAGTAAACTAAGTATTTAGGCAAGTTTAAATGAGGCCGGAAATACAAACAACAATTACGGAAAATCCTCATGCGCATATTTTAGATTTGGTGCTGTTCTGCCCTAAACCATATTTTAGAGTTGTTAAACATGCTAAGTAATGCCACCATGTCAAACTATGCATTTTTCTAGCCCATTTACATACAAAGTTCATTTAAAATGGAGGTACGGTTATTTAGTTATGAAATAAAACATTTTAGCATGGAATTTGAGCAAAAATTAATCAAACAACATTTTAAACATGCATGAAAGTTGGATATTATGAAACTAGATAAATTTCTAGTCATTTTCATATATAAAGCTTATGCATATGATGCACGGTTTGTGAGTTACGATATGCATGAACTAGAGGGACTATTCTGTAAAAAATAGTTCTCCAGATAAATGATAAAATCGCAACGGGGAAAAAATAGAAGAGGGCCGAATCTGCTAGGCGCTGGGCTGGGGTGTCCTCACCATGGGCCTGGGGGTGCTGGGCTGTAGGAGGTCGCGGTGGGCCGGGTGATCTGGAGGCAGGGGCGCGGGCAACAGAGCGGGCTGAACTGAGCGGGAGTTAGCGCTGCGGTCATCGTCCTCGCGTGCTCGCACGCAAAAGCAGGGGAGGCCGGCGATGGACTTGGCGATCTCCGATGGGGTGGTGCGGCGACCTGGAGCCAGGGACGAGGCCATGGTGCAGGGACTCACCGGATCTAGAAGAGATGGCGACGAATGGAGCAGGGGATGTCGATGGGGTCACGTGCGGGTGAGCGAGAACCAGAGGAGGTTCGAGCGTCCCCCTGACGCAGAGGATGGCGGTGTTGTTTTGCTGGGCTTCGGGTGTGAGGGATGAAGGCAGGCGCATGTGGCGGCCGTGTAGAGGCTGTGTTGGTGCTGGAGGTGGCCGGAGGAAGTGGATGCCAGCGGCGAGGTCCTCGGGGAACATAGGAGCTCTTAGCGCGAATCCTTGGGGGCAGTGGACACGGGTGACGGGGCGCAGGGGTCCCGGAACAAATTGAGGAGGTGACGGGCGACCATGGCGTTCGACGGTTGCGTCTGGTTCCTTGGATAAGAAGCAGAGGAGGGGAGTTGAGAGATGGGGAAGGATACACGAGGACAAGGAGAAAACAGGAGGAAGAGGAGGGCCAGTGGAACTCATCTGCTGCTGCTGCTTGGGTGGCTGGCGACCATCGCGCTAGGTGGGGCATGGAGGAGCTCCTCTCCTCCAGATCAAACAGGGGATAGAAGGTAGCGGGGCACTGGTTGCTCGAGTAGGAGGTGGCCATGGATCAAGAGGAGGAGGTGGTTGGCCGGTGGATTAGGGAAAACACGATAGGAAGGCTGGCTGCGTGTGGGTTGGCTCGGGTGGGATCCCGAGTAAGAAGCTACTGGCGGCGGCGCGAGGGACAAACTACCTTGAATTTAGGGTTTGGTCTAGAAATGGACTAGGGATGCACTATATAGGAAGAGAGGGAAGTATGGATCATCCGATTGAAAACCGACGGTCGAGAAATAAATAGGTAGGGAGTCCAATTAAGAAAACAAGGATATTTTAGGGATGTTTGGGGATGATCTGGACCCATCGGTAATGACTGCTTGGGCCAGCTTCGGGACAACTTTCGGACACGATGAGGGGTCTAAGCACTGTGCAAGGAGGGGCCAAGTGGTTAGGAGGGGTTTTGGGGTCCTCTGATCACAATCGGACGGCTCCGGACGTGAGGAGGGTTAGGTTGGGCCTGGCGGTCGGTAGGTGACTGTGTATATGGTCTAGGTAGGAAAGAGAGGGAAAGCGAGACAACAGTTTTCGGAGACCAAAAACGTCCAACATTTGACCGACTATAATGCCGCTATAGTTATCCGTTGCGGCATCAAAGGGATGCCAAATGGATGAAAATTGGCAGGCGGCCTACCTACAACAAAACAAGACCGCACGCCAACTCTCATCCCATTCTGAGAACATTTTTCGGCCACTTATAAAATAATATTTCGGACGTGCCGCGGGCGCGTGCATGTGTGTGTGTGCTCAGAACTGACAACAGAATGAACGGGGAGACCATGACGGATGCATGTTTTGAAAACATGCAGATGCAATGCAGATGATGACAAGGCAAAATGCAACACGCAAGCCAATGACATGGCAAAGATAGCGAATAACTAGATGACACCTAGCGCAACGGTCTCGGGGCATTTTAGTCTGTCACAGCCCTAGAATTTGGTTGCAGAAAGTGGCTTCGCATCCATGCATCATGTTTAAATTCAAGAAAACTTGAATTGAGGAAATTTGAAAGCCTAAAAAATTTTAATTAAAAGAAGGGCAAATAACCCTGGAAAATGCATCCAATGTTTCCAAAATGCTCTTCAATGATGTTTAATATTTTTGGCAAGGGTTTTGGTCCAAACCAAAAATATGGAACATTTTTGAGGAATTATTTTGTCCATTTGGATTTAAATCAATAAATATTTGAGTTGGATTTAATTCTTCTATAAAAGAATTGCAAGTCCAACAATTCTGAAAAAAAACTATGAGTGGCTTTGAATATATTGCATCAAGCCACATAAATATTTTCAGAAGCTACTAAATGATTTGGGCTGTGAATCAAATCAAAACAAAACAAAATAAATAGAAAACTGAAACAGATTGAGAGAGAGAGAAGGATTACCTGGCGCTTACCTACAGCCCAGAGGCCCAATACTGTGCGGCCCAGCCCACCAGGGGTATACCTATCTTCAACCTCTGCCTACTGGCAGAGGCAAGCCGAGCACGGCACCCGCGCGTGCCGGCACGCAGCTGCTTGCCTGGCCTCCCCTGGCCAGCGCGGTGCCGCCCACAACACCCTGGGACCCCCTCTGCTTCTCCCTCGCTCTCTAGACATCTCTTCCCCTCGCTCCTCTGCTTTCTTCCCCTAGAGGAGCTCGCCGTCGCTGCTCGTCACCACCGCGGCCACCGAGCCCCCCCCTTGCCTACCCAGCTTGTCGCCGAGGTCCGCCATGCCCCGAAGCCCCTCTACGACGAAGATGAAGACCACGGGAGCCCCGCAGCGTCGCCACCACCACCATCTCCGTCCCCTTCCTTGGCGGTCGCCATCGCACGATTCGCCGCTTGCCGGTCGTCCCCAAGCCCGCTGAAACCACCGCCGGCCCCTTGTGACCTCCTCTTCCTTTCCTCCCCGTCCTCTTGCTCATGCGCCTGCTCTAACTGTGCTAGCCGTCGCATCAGTGAGCTCACCGCCGGCGTCCTTGTCGCCGCCGGCGTTGCAGGTCACCGAACTCGCGCCCGAGCACATCGTTGAGGTCCTGCAGCCCCTGTAGACCCAACGGTGTGCCTAGTTTGCTTCGTCGTGCACCACTGCGCCATCCCGCTCGAAGCCGTAGCTCCTGTCGCCGCCCAACTCTCCTGCGCCGCCGCTACCGAGAGCCCCGCGCCATGTTGCTGCCACCGCTGGATGCGCGGGAGCACGGGCTCCCTCCTGGTTCCCTCAGCGCGCCCAGCCGTCGCCCCTAGCGCCACCCCGGCGAGCCGCCGCCGCACTACGAGGTCGCCGGCGCTTGATCCGGCGATGCTAACGTGGAGCCATCATTAGGCGTTAGTCACCACCAACCCTCCTAACAGACACTGACGAGCGGGCCCCGCGTTGGGTCAAATCCCAGTCAGCACGGGATTAACCTCTAATTAACTATAACCATATGACATGTGGGACCGGGTCAACAGGTTTGACCATGGTCAGCCCTGTTGACTTGCTGACGTCACGGTGACGTCATGCTGATGCAATAAATCCTTTTCTGGATTTGATTTATTTCTAAATAACCAGGAAATTCTAGAAAATGTCTAAAACTTCTAAAATTCATAGAAATTCAACCGTAACTCCAAATAAGATAAATTATATATGGAAAATGATCAGAAAAATGCAATCTATCCATACATACCATCTTCATGCATGTTTGAGCAACTTAAACTCACTGTTTAGTCCAAAACATGATAATGCACTATTTGAATTCATAGTTTGAATTTGAATTTGAACCTTGAGTTCAAATCAACCCAAACCTTTCTGTTACTAGTTGCATTAGCTCAAATCACAACATATTGTCATGTCATGATCATGCATCATATTGTGCATTGCATTGATTGTGCTCTTCCTTTGTTTGCCGGTAATTGTCCCCTTTCGGTAGACGCTGCTCCGACGATGTGATCGTTGACACTGATGAAGAGTCAATGTTATCTTCAGAAGTGCCAGGCAAGCAAAACCCCCTTGTTCATTCTGATACAATCCCACTCTCTCGCTCCTGCTCTCTTTTGCTGCATTAGGGCAACACCAATTCAACTGTTACATGCTGCGGTAGTTGAACCCTTTCCTCTGCATGACTTGACATTGCCACAGTAAATAGATGAAACCCACTAGCATGAGTAGGAGTTGTTTGAGCCCTAATGTGCCTACTCATTCATGCTTGTTTGTCATGCCTGCTACTGCTTAGAGTTGAGTCTGGTCTGATTCATCGGGAATGAATTGGAACGTGGTGAACATGTCCTACCGTTGAGAGCTAAGTGTGTGAACATGATTTGGTAAAGGTAGCGGTGAGAGGCCATGTAGGAGTACATGGTGGGTTGTCTCATTGCAGCCGTCCTCAGGAACTGAGTCTTGTGTTTGTGATCCATGAATAGTTACTACCACACATTGGGTTCCGGTAACTCGGCCCCTCTCGGCTTATTAATCAACTCGATCTCTGTCCAGGAGTTGCAACTAGTTTCTGGTGTTTGTAGGTAGTGTTAGTAGTCTACCAAGTGGCACCCGGTACAGGTGGGCTTGGGACAGACTAAGCACCGTGGCACGGTGTACCAAGTGGCACCCAGATGGTGGGCTTGGGAACCCTGCTCACATCGTTTGGGGCCGTGAGCAACACCCCGGCCGGATCTCCTTGCAGATGGAACCCGAATAGGTGATAAACCTGGACTAAAGTCAGGTCGTGGCCGATTTCCTCGCCCGGCTTCCGTTTGAAGGTTGCCAAGGTACATGACGTGTACAGGGCGATTAGTGGCGAGAGCGTGTGTCAAGAAGTACACCCCTGCGGGGTTATCATTATCTATTCGAATAGCCGGATTTCTCGGATATGGAAACTAATACCCCTTGCATAGTTCATAGACAAGTGTAACTGGATACTCTAAAACTCGCAAGATAAGCGTGAGTGCTATGGATGGTGTTCTCGCAGGGAGATGGGGGCGGATCCATAGTGGTGTATTGGTATGGTGAATTTGTGGACTCGTGTGCGCCACCCCAAAAGAGTTACTCGCAGTCATAGTATAAGATAGCCACTGAGTCAAGGCTGGCTTGCTGCAGTCAAACTCCACCACCCCCTTTATTGATACTGATGCATATGTAGTTAGTTCTGATGTAAGTCTTGCTGGGTAAATTGTACTCACGTTTGCTTATTTTATGTTTTGCAGAGAGACGTCAGTCTCGCTAGTAGTTCCACATGGACTGCGACGTTTAGCTTGTTACCTTAGCTACGATCTTGTACCCTTGGGAGGGTCATGGAGATAGTCAGGCTTCTCAGCCTTTTTCATTTGTAGTTGTCTGTACTCGGACAAGTTAAGCTTCCGCATGTGCTTGTTGCTTGTATGCTCTGTATGTTGGGTCATGAGACCCATGTTTGTAATACTTGGTTCCTCGGAGCCTAATGAATAAATACTTTCGGTCGTAGAGTTTTGTTGTGATGCCATGTTGTATTTACACATATCGAGCATATTGTGTGTATGATTGAAATGCTTGGTATGTGTGGGATCTGACAACCTAGTTATTTATCCTTGGTAGCCTCTCTTATGGGGAAATGTAGTCTTGTGCTTCCATGAGCCATAGTAGTCCGCTATAGCCGGGTTCACCGGAGTCCTGTTAGCCCAGCACTACTGCTCCGGAACACTTGACTGGCCGGCATGTGATTCACTTCGTTCCTGTGTCTGTCCCTTCGGGGAAATGTCACGTGGTGACATCCGGAGTCCTGCCTAGCCTGCTACAGCCCGGTTCACCGGAGTCCTGTTAGCCCAGTGCTACAGCCCGGATTCGCACGCTGCTGACCGACATGCTTGATGTTGATTCATGTATGCCTGTCCCCGTAAGTTAGTGCCACTTTGGGTTCACGACTAGTCATGTCGGCCCGGGTTCTCTGTCATATGGATGCTAGCGACACTATCATATACGTGAGCCAAAAGGCACAAACGGTCCCGGGCCATGGTAAGGCGACACCCGTGGGAATATCGTCCGTGAGGCCGCAATGTGATATGAGGTGTTACTGGCTAGATCAATGTGACTTGGAATCGGGGTCCTGACAGCATTGGTATCAGAGCCTGACTGCCTGTAGGATTATCAAGCCAAGCTGGTCGAAGTTGTGTCTAGAAATGCTTTAGTTATATAAGGGAATTGATTGTGGAAGGGAACGTAGGGCTCTTTTTACTCCTTATCCTCATGACCTTCTGATCTGAGTCATCTTATCTTTTATACGGGGTTAAGAACTAGGCTTCTCTTCTATCTCTCAGGATGACGTGTTACTAAACCGTAGTTGCCTAGGATTGTTGAGTTCAAGCCTCAGTTCAGTTCCTACTACTTCCATATGTTCATAGCTGGCCCCAGAACCTTGATATTGTGATGTTGAGAGGTTATGCCACCATCTTTGCAGGTTGTCTCAAATCATTTTGAGCATTTACAGTCGTTATGTTGTCCGAGTCATCCCAGGTTTCTAAAATAGTCTGATGCATTTGCAAATTCCTTCTTTCCGTTCCCGATGTCCCTTTAGGCCAGTTCAACCACACTAATCGGTGAGTTGAGGTACTTTATTGCCTCGACATATAGGTTGGAGCCATTATTATGACCCTAGGCATCTTAGAGAACCACCCATAATCTAGCCATGCTTTATATTCCCAGTGTGATGATTCTGGCCACCATTCTCGAGAGCATCCCGTGATGCTACTTAGTAGTAGGTATTCTACTCCTGGGTTTCTAATCCCGAGATTCACCCTACTTACTTCATGTTGATAGTTTTGCTCGTTCCTTTAGGATATTAGTAACCTTTGTGATAGTCCTCGAGGTTCATGGTATATCCTTCTTCCAAATATCATGAACTGCTTATGGCAGAAGTTCTGTTGAATCAAAAGATCACAACTAGAGTGATCTTGATGAGTTATACATTCTGCATTGTGAATCTGCCAGTCCTACCTTTCTGCATGGATTACATGGAAGAAAAATGTTGAACTTGTTTGACATACCAAATCTATGCATCCGCAACTCATAAAACCATATGTTCCTTTGAGTTGTCTCTCTTTAGTTGTATTCTGACCTCTATCTATCAATCGATAGTCAGGACTAGTTGTGCATTCGTGTTCATCAATGCCTACTATTCTTGTGGTCCGTCAAGCCATCCTATTCAGAATGACTAGGAGAAACAAACTCCAGCACCTTATCCATATCTAGGATTGGGTCAAAGCAGTTGTAATCCGCAAATCAAATGCCAATCCAGCTTTTGATTCTGTTCTACCTTGGAGTATTACCATCTTTATATCAAGATTGTCATGGAAATTGCACACCATCCTATGAACTCTTGATACAGTGATACTTCTTGCCACCATTGTTCATTCTCTAGTTCCCGTGTTTTTATAACCGGAATGCTGGCAAGTGAGCCATGATGTGTGAAACCAATACTCCTAGCAACTCTGTTGCTTGGTAGTTAATGGACAATATTCTCATTCTTAGCATGTTGCTTATTAAATCATCATCCTAAGATTGATCGTGCTACCTAGTCCTTATTTCTGGTGCACTCTTCGATCAATGACTTAGGATTGTGTCAATTCCTCACTCTTTTTGATCATATCATCTTGCCCTGAAAAGCAAGATTGTT
This sequence comes from Triticum aestivum, assembly GCF_018294505.1. Classification (NCBI taxonomy): domain Eukaryota; kingdom Viridiplantae; phylum Streptophyta; class Magnoliopsida; order Poales; family Poaceae; genus Triticum; species Triticum aestivum. The sequence continues at coordinate 286,839,010 of NC_057797.1, read as the reverse complement.
CTCGAGCTTAATAACATATCGGTGGTTCATGATTTTTCGAATATCTCTCGGAAGTATTACCAGGTTGTCACCTGACTGCTATGTTGAGTTCGTGATCATGTTGGTTTTTCTCCAAACCACCCATTCTCCAAGAATCTGTGTTGGATACCCTGAGCTAGTTGGTTAAGCTAAACAACAACTTGGAGAGTTGGATGATGAAAGCTTGTCTCACTTAGTTCATCACTAAGGGATATCCTTGTGTGTGCGTGTGTTGGAGAAAGATGATATCTTCATCGACTGATCCCCGCGATCAGCTGTTGAATCTATTACCTTGTCCAAACCTTGATTTGAGTGTGGGCTATCGTCAAATCAAATCAGAACCAACGATGTTCGTAATGTTGTCTTACTTGCGGTTGTCCCTCGAGCATACACCATTATATTTTTCGGGTCTGACCAATGCTATCACCTTGTTCATATGATTGTGGGATTCCATTAATAAGTAAACCTAGATGAATTGTTGTTGAGCCCATCGACAACATCCTTGTATTCTCCATGATTTTGTTGGATATCAAGATAGTGTTGGAAACTGTTGTAAGCATTATCTTCATGTCCGTTCATGAAATACATGTTTGGTGTAAGAAATGACTTTCTCCAAGTTCACGTGCATTAGGTGCAAGTTGCCGCCGTGAATTCGAGAAAGATTGTTTTTGTTTCCTCTGGTACCATCCCAAGTCAGTTATGCATGTGCGAATGTATTCTATGGTTTGGTAGATTAATTACCTCCACTCCATATGTATTCCCTAGCACACCAAGCCAATGATTGATTTGTTCAAGGATAACAAGTTCAACTGCTATTCCCGAAGGGCCCAGACGGACATGCACAAGACTTCGTTATCTTCAATGATAGTTCCCCACTTGAACTCGGTAGTGTTTTATTGTAAGACTACTATGTGGTCATGCTTGTCTGAGACAACGTGTTCAAATATGTGTTAGCAGAACCAGCTCATGTTTTGGAGCTTACTACCATAGTCCATTTCCCGAGAATCTCGCAACGCCATCTCGTCGATTTGTGTTGCAAACTTTCTATTTCTTCTAGACTCGATGGGTCTGGAATATCCTGTTACCAACCAGATCTGAATCTCAGGCAGATATGATGGTTGGAACTTTTCTAGGATCTATGATGTAGGTCCCGACAAGGTTGATGTTCTGGCCAACGCACCTAGCCGGAAGATCTGTCATTGTAGTATCTTTGACCATCTTTCCATGAGGATTTCATGCGACTTATTATAGAATTTGTTCCTTAGAGATCCTTGTGCTCTCAGTTTCTTCGGTGATTCTATAACCATTGAAACGTTGGAAACACTCTCGACTGTTGAGTTTTTCCCCAGTCACCAGAATCATTCCCAGCATTTGCATTTTGTTCCTAGCTTGCACGTTAGTAGTTGTTGTCCAGGATCATCTTCAAAAGTGGACTTACCTTGGGTCCCATCCATCTCCGATGACAAGCAAATCATCCATTATGTTGTCTTGAACAAGGTAGTCCACATCATCCTTTCTAGTCCAAGTATGTCATTCTTTTGAACTCCTTCAAATGATCGATTGTGATTGCCTTAGGCTGGTATGAAGAGTTTCAATGATCTATGGATCAAAAGTAATTCTTTTTGCCACTTAAGGTAATAATTTTACGAGTCACCTCCCCCAAGGTGCCCCGTTGTGGAATCATGGCAATCAATCTCCTCGCTACTTTGAAACCATGCACCATCCTACTCCAGCGTGGAATTGTTGCCTACCAAATTGAACCTCCGTCATCTGTTTCTTCCATCCCTCCCAATGTGTGTCTTGTGTCTCGGCTCAAGAAATGTGTCTATGTCTCATTCCATGAGTCGATCTTGTGCTCTTTAAGATCGATGATCCATTCTTGTGAGGTTGTCTTGCTCTCTTGTCGCCTTATTAGATGAAGTTCTCGAAGGAAAGGATGTCATAATCAATATGATGTAGCGGATCAACATCTTTGAGAAGGGCAGTTGGATCGAGAAGATCGTGTTAGCTTTGTGTCCCCGCTGTCTTCCTACCTCACGTCTTGAATCTCGGGACGAGATTCTCATTTAGTGGGGGTGAGTTGTCACAGCCCTAGAATTTGGTTGCAGAAAGTGGCTTTGCATCCATGCATCATGTTTAAATTCAAGAAAACTTGAATTGAGGAAATTTGAAAGCCTCAAAAATTTTAATTAAAAGAAGGGCAAATAACCCTGGAAAATGCATCCAATGTTTCCAAAATGCTCTTCAATGATGTTTAATATTTTTGGCAAGGGTTTTGGTCCAAACAAAAAATATGGAACATTTTTGAGGAATTATTTTGGCCATTTGGATTTAAATCAATAAATATTTGAGTTGATTTAATTCTTCTATAAAAGAATTGCAAGTCCAACAATTCTGAAAAAACCTATGAGTGGCTTTGAATATATTGCATCAAGCCACATAAATATTTTCAGAAGCTACTAAATGATTTGGGCTGTGAATCAAATCAAAACAAAACAAAATAAATAGAAAACTGAAACAGATTGAGAGAGAGAGAGAAGGATTACCTGGCGCTTACCTACAGCCCAGAGGCCCACTACTGTGCGGCCCAGCCCACCAGGGGCATACCTGTCTTCAACCTCTGCCTACTGGCAGAGGCAAGCCGAGCACGGCACCCGCGCGTGCCAGCACGCAGCTGCCTGCCTGGCCTCCGCTGGCCAGCGCGGTGCCGCCCACGACACCCTGGGACCCCCTCTGCTTCTCCCTCGCTCTTTGGACCTCTCTTCCCCTCGCTCCTCTGCTTTCTTCCCCCAGCGGAGCTCGCTGTCGCTGCTCGTCACCACCGGGGCCACCGAGCCCCCCTTGCCTATCCAACTTGTCGCCGAGGTCCGCCAGGCCCCGAAGCCCCTCTACGACGATGATGAAGACCCTGGGAGCCCCGCAGCGTCGCCACCACCACCATCTCCATCCCCTGCCGGTCGTCCCTGAGCCCGCTGAAACCACCGCCGTCCCCTTGTGAGCTCCTCTTCCTTTCCTCCCCGTCCTCTTGCTCACGCGCCTGCTCTAACTATGCTAGCCGTCGCATCCGTGAGCTCACTGCTGGCGTCCTTGTCGCCGTCGTCGTTGCAGGTCACCGAACTCGCGCCCGAGCACGTCGTTGAGGTCCTGCAGCCCCTGTAGACCCAACGGTGTGCCTAGTTTGCTTCGTCGTGCACCACGGTGCCATCCCGCTCGAAGCCGTAGCTCCGGTCGCCGCCCAACTCGCCTACGCCGCCGCTACCGAGAGCCCCGCGCCATGTTGCTGCCACCGCTGGATGCGCGGGAGCATGGGCTCCCTCCTGGTTCCCTCAATGCGCCCAGCCGTCGCCCCTAGCGCCACCCCGGTGAGCCGCCACCGCACCGTGAGGTCTCCGGCGCTTGATCCGGCGATGCTGACGTGGAGCCATCATTAGGCGTTAATCACCACTAACCCTCCTAACAGACACTAACGAGCGGGCCCCGCGTTGGGTCAAATCCCAGTCAACACGGGATTAACCTCTAATTAACTATAAGCATATGACATGTGGACCGGGTCGACAGGTTTGACCATGGTCAGCCCTGTTGACTTGCTGACGTCACGGTGATGTCATGCTGACGCAATAAGTCCTTTTCTGGATTTGATTTATTTCTAAATAACCAGGAAATTCCAGAAAATGTCTAAAACTTCTAAAATTCATAGAAATTCAACCGTAACTCCAAATAAGATAAATTATATATGAAAAATGATCAGAAAAATCCAATATATCCATCTATACCATTTTCCTGCATGTTTGAGCAACTTAACCTCACTGTTTAGTCCAAAACATGATAATGCACCATTTGAATTCATAGTTTGAATTTGAATTTGAACCTTGAGTTCAAATCAACCCAAACCTTTCTGTTACTAGTTGCATTAGCTCAAATCACAACATATTGTCATGTCATGATCATGCATCATATTGTGCATTGCATTGATTGTGCTCTTCCTTGTTTGCCGGTAATTGTCCCCTTTCGGTAGACGCTGCTCCGACGCTATGATCGTTGACACTGATGAAGACTCAATGTTATCTTCAGAAGTGCCAGGCAAGCAAAACCCCCTTGTTCATTTCGATACAATCCCACTCTCTCGCTCCTGCTCTCTTTTACTGCATTAGGGCAACACCGATTCAACTGTTACATGCTGCGGTAGTTGAACCCTTTCCTCTGCATGACCTGTCATTGCCACAGTAAATAAATGAAACCCACTAGCATGAGTAGAAGTTGTTTAAGCCCTGATGTGCCTACTCATCGGGAATGAATTGGAACGTGGTGAACATGTCCTACCGTTGAGAGCTAAGTGTGTGAACACGATTTGGTAAAGGTAGCGGTGAGAGGCCATGTAGGAGTGCATGGTGGGTTGTCTCATTGCAGACGTCCTCAGGAACTGAGTCCCATGTTTGTGATCCATGAACAGTTACTACCACACATTGGGTTCTGGTAACTCGGCCCCTCTCGGCTTATTAATCAACTCGATCTCTGTCCAGGAGTTGTAACTAGTTTCTGGTGTTTGTAGGTAGTATTAGTAGTCTACCAAGTGGCACCCGGTACAGGTGGGCTTGGGACAGACTAGGGACCGTGGCACAGTGTACCAAGTGGCACCCAGATGGTGGGCATGGGAACTCTGCTCACATTGTTTGGGGCCGTGAGTGACACCCCGGCCGGATCTCCTTGCGGATGGAACCCGAATAGGTGATAAACCTGGACTAGAGACTTGTTGGTTAGTCAGGTTATGGCCGACTCCCTCGCCCGGCTTCCGCTTGAAGGTTGCCGAGGTACATGACATGTACAGGGCGATAAGTGGCGAGAGCGTGTGTGAAGAGGTACACCCCTGCAGGGTTATCATTATCTATTCGAATAGCCGGATTTCTCGGATATGGAAACTTGGACCCCTTGCATAGTTCATAGACAAGTGTAACTGGATACTCTAAAACTCGCAAGATAAGCATGAGTGCTATGGATGGCGTTCTTGCAGGGAGACAGGGGCGGATCCATAGTGGTGTATTGGTATGGTGAATTTGTGGACTCGTGTGCGCCACCCCAAAAGAGTTACTCGCAGTCGTAGTATAGGATAGCCATTGAGTCAAACCTGGCTTGCTGCAGTCAAACTTCACCACCCACTTTATTGATACCGATGCATATGTAGTTAGTTCTGATGTAAGTCTTGCTGGGTACATTGTACTCACATTTGCTTATTTTATGTTTTGAAGAGAGACGTCAGTCTCGCTAGTAGTTCCACATGGACTTCGATGTTTAGCTTGTTACCTCAGCTACGATCTTGTACCCTTGGGAGGGTCAGTTAGATAGTCAGGCTTCTCAGCCTTTTTCGTTTGTAGTTGTCTGTACTCAGACAAGTTAAGCTTCCGCATGTGCTTGTTGCTTGTATGCTCTGTATGTTGGGTCATGAGACCCATGTTTGTAATACTTGGCTCCTCGGAGGCTAATGAATAAATACTTTGAGTCGTAGAGTTTTGTTGTGATGTCATGTTGTATTTACACATATCGAGCATATTGTGTGTATGATTGAAATGCTTGGTATGTGTGGGATCCGACAACCTAGTTGTTTATCCTTGGTAGCCTCTCTTATGGGGAAATGTAGTCTTGTGCTTCCATGAGCCATAGTAGTCCGCTATAGCCCGGTTCACCGGAGTCCTGTTAGCCCAGCACTACTGCTCCGGAACACTTGACTGGTCGGCATGTGATTCACTTCGTTCCTATGTCTGTCCCTTCGGGGAAATGTCACGTGGTGACATCCAGAGTCATGCCTAGCCTGCTACAGCCCGGTTCACCGGAGTCCTGTTAGCCCAGTGCTACAGCCCGGATTCGCACGCTGCTGACCGACATGCTCGATGTTGATTCATGTATGCCTGTCCCCGTAAGTTAGTGCCACTTTGGGTTCACGACTAGTCATGTCGGCCCGGGTTCTCTGTCATATGGATGCTTGCGACACTATCATATACGTGAGCCAAAAGGCGCAAACGGTCCCGGGCCATGGTAAGGCGACACCCGTGGGAATACCGTGTGTGAGGCTGCAAAGTGATATGAGGTGTTACCGGCTAGATCAATGTGACTTGGAATCGGGGTCCTGACATAGTCGGACAGATGGGTCATGAAGATACAAGACAAAAGACCTTCCCCTTGTCCGAATGGGACTCTCCTTGGCGTGGAAGGCAAGATTAGCGTGCGGATATAAAGATTCCTTTCTCTGTAAATCGACTATGTACCAACCCTAGTCCCCTCCGGTGTCTACATAAACTGGAGGGTTTAGTCTGTAGGGGCAATGACAATCATAATCATATAGGCTAGACAATTAGGGTTTAGCCATCACGATCTTGTGGTAGATGAACTCTTGTAATCCCTATACCCATCAAAGTCAATCTAGCAGGACGTAGGGGATTACATCCATCAAGAGGGCCCGAACCTGGGTAAACATCGTGTTCCTTGTCTCCTGTTACCATCAATCCTTAGACGCACAGTTCGGGACCCCCTACCCAAGATCTGCCGGTTTTGACACCGACACTTGGCGTTTGGCCTCGTGAGCCGCTAGGACACCCTGCATGTAGTGCTGGTGTGAGGCAGCCACGTTCAGCAGGCTGAACAGCACACAAACATAGCTATTAGGGTAGCCCCCACTCCAGTCGACACGAGACGACCAGAAGAGCTCTTGAGAAGCGGCCCCGTTGAGGCCTGGGATGTTGACACAGACGCGCAGCTTGCCAGCCACTTCAGGGGTGACAGATGCACTGAGTGGTGTGGGACGGCGCTCGCCACACATGGCTCGTACCTCCTGAAGCTCCTCAGTTGCCTTGGTGATGAACTCCTGAGCCCCTGGCGCCCTACGCCCTGCTCACGGAAGCGCGCATTGAAGCATGCCTCCACATGGTGCCCGAACGCCTCCCTCGTGACACTTGTCTGGTTAGAGGCCCTCTAGATGAGAGCCCCCGAGCCCGTCCTAAGAGGGGCGTCGGGCACACCTTCCTATGCGAGAGAGAAAGGCACCCTAGCTATTGGGCGGGGCCTAAGGCACGATTGTCGGACAACCCAGGCTCCTGACGGCCCATGATGAGGAGTTGCTTCTTCTTCTTGGGGACGGTCTCGGGAGGACGGATGGCACCCTCATCATCTAAGTTTTCTACCGCTACGGCCTTGCAGGCGCGCTCGAGGGAGCACACTGCATCCTTCTCAATGCAAGCGACTGTGATGATGCCGCCACTTCCTGGCATCTTGAGGACATTTTAGCCATGATGAGTCACTACCATGAACTTGGTGAGGCCCGGATAATAGAGAATGGCGTTGTATAGGAGGAAAATGTGGGCGACATTGAAGTCGATGAGCTCGGTGCGTAGTTGTCGCACTTGCCGAAGGTGACAGGGAGGCGAATCTGTCCCAGGGGAATGGTGGAGCCGTCGGTCACTCCTGAGAAGGTCTTGGTGGGCAGGAGCTGGTCGTAGGGCACCTGGAGCATCTCGAACGTCTGGACGGAGTGGATGTTGAGCCCCGTGCCGCCATCGATGAGTGTCTTGGTGATGAGGACGTTGCTGATGGTCAGTCAGCAGATCATTGGGAGCGCGCCACCGGCGGCCGAGCACTTAAGCTGGTCTACAGAGTTGAAGGTGACAGCGTACTTGGACCACTTGAGGGGACGCAATGGCACAATCTTGGGAAGGGCTGCGTTCACCTCATGAGCAACTGCTTGAAGATGCGATGAGAGGTGGGGGCCTGAGCGCTGCCTAGGATGCAGACAATGGATCAAGGCTCTTGGAAGCCCCCAGCCCCATCGTCTTGGCGGTGGTTCCAGTTCCTCCTTGGCGGCGACGACAAATAAGGGAGGCCGACATTTCCCTAAGGACGGTCATGATGAGGTTGGTCTCACCAGGGGCCATCGTGAGGCTGGCCCTGCCAGCGGTCCTCACGTGGCTGATCACGCTAGTCCTGGTGGGGGTTGCGGTTGTCCCAACAGCCTCCACCACAGCCTCCTCCACAGTCGTAGACATGGTCGTTGCGCTCAGGACAGAGGCCAAGGTGCCCATCACGGATTGCCCTGAGCTCCTATCAGTCATTGGTGTTGTGGATGTGGACGTTGTGGAAGACGCGGAACGGGTGGCTGCCCTTGGAGGATTCGACATGGTCACAACCGCGCTTCATCTTAGGTTCAACTGCAAGCTTGGAAGGGCCCTTGCACTTCACATCCTTAGGTTTGGCCTTCTTGTCTTCGGGATTGGCCTCCGAGAGCTCTAGGAGGCAGAGGCGACGTTCCTCTGCCCTCGCGCACCTAGTTTCCATGTTGAACATCTCCAGAGCCGAACACAGGTCTTCATGTATGGCGAGCTCTTCCTTCATCTTGACGTCCTGGACGGCATGAGTGAACGCCAAAATGATGGCCTCGTCTGACACCTTTGGGATCTTGAGGCAAACGTTGGTGAAGCACTGTATGTATTTGTGCAAGGTTTCGCCTGGCTGCTACTTGATGTGCCGCAGGGCGCCTGTTGTAGGGGTGTGGTCGCGAGTTCCCTGGAAGTAGGCGATGAAACATTCTCTCAACTCATCCTTGGAGGAGATCGGTCCCACCCGAAGGTTCAGGATCCACGAACGTGCGCCATCCTTGAGGGCCATGGGAAACCAGTTTGCCATAACTTTGCCGTTGTTGTTCGCCGCCTCGATACTCAGCTCATAGAGCTGGAGGAACTCAACAGGGTCAAGGTGCCATCATAGCGCGGAGGCAGATCCGGCTTAAACTTCCTGAGCCAAACGATGCGGCATAGCTCCAAGGTGAATGCACGCAACTTGCCGCACTCACAGGAACCAGTCGGAGTGGAGGAGCCTGATCTTGATGCCCATGCGCCGCCGCCTCTGGTGGTACACGGTCTTGCCGTGGCGGTGCCGGAAGCGTGCGTGCTTCCCCTTCGGGCATTTGCACCACCTAGCAGCTTTCTTCATCGTGTGTCGGCGCCCTACGCGGCGGATCGCACTAGAACGCCTCATGCCTCTGCTCGGGGTCCACGACGTATAGGGGAGGAGGGGGAGGCGCACTGTGAGCCACGTTGCCCGCCAGGGATGACGGAGGACGAGGCGAACAAGACATCATAGGGGCCTCACCACGGCGTTGAAGAGCTCGGCGATGCGGCCGAGCCAGTCATTGTAGACCTCGTCATCCGGACGATAGCGCAGGAGCTCGCGTGCCATGAGCAGCCTAGCCTGCGCCTTCTCCAGCACGCGACATGCGTGGGAGGATGACGCCGTGACCGGCATGGGTGATGGAGTCGTGGTGTGGCCGACGCGCCACACGGATGCTGCCAGCAAGGAGCCCTGATTTTCGCGGCCAGCAGGGTCGGTGGCGGCATTGGTCACCAGGGAGGCAGAGTGGCGAGGCATGCCATTTCCCACGGGCACCGTCAGAGCGACATGAGCGGCCCGACGCTCGGCACAGACACAATGAGCCTCAGCCATGGGAACGATAGAACATCGGCGGAGTGATCGACGGAAGAGAGGCTTTGACACGCCCCTACTTGGCGCGCCAAATGTCGGATTCAGGGCTCTGTAGGCCCAAGAAAGGTTTGATCTCTGGGGTGTGTGTGAAGTACTCAACCTCTCTAGGCAACCAGTTCGTCAGCCCCATGGCCTAGCTCGATGAACAAGGAAGGAGATGGACTTGACAGTTTACCTAGGTTTGGGCCAACTTGCGGTGTCAGACCCTACTCCTGCTTTGCGGTGGATTAGCCTTGCGATGGGCTGAGGATGAACTTGTAGAAGGGAAGAACAATGTCGCGAGGTATGCTCTGGTGTGGGACTGAGTCGATCCATGGAGATATCTCCTCTACGATGGTGGCTAACATATATTTATAGTGGCCTCGGTCCTCTTCCCCCAAAACAAAGGCCCGAAGGGATCGCATAGGGGCCAATTTGAAAGGGGACAAGTAGTATATCTTATCATGAAGAAAGGTGGTCTTTTCCTGCAAAGTTTTGGTCGTGATGCTGCGGTGGGCTCAGTGATGACATCTGTCCTGCCAACCTACTGGTCTTGGTCTCGTTGCACGGGAATGGAAACCTTTGGCTGATTCCTCGGGACCCTGCATCTATGCTTGCCTCTTATTAGCACCAAAGAGGAAACATGGTCGTCTCCGCGCGCTGGCGCCCGCATGGCCTTGGTCATCATGACTTGCATCACCTCAACCTCATGAAATAGGCACCTGCATAGAAATCTTCGCTCCTCAGGAGGCAGCCAAGGGGGGGGGGCGCTCCCTTTGGATATCTTTATGTCGCCGGCCTCACGAGGCTTGGCCCCTCGCGATAGTCTTGTATTGACATTGTTGTAGATGGGCTATACCAGGCCGTCGGTGGAGCCACGCCCTGGGCCGCAGGCAGCCAAGTCTAGGTACCCTAGTTCCCAGAACATCGACAAGGCTGCTAATGAAGTCTAGGCTTGCTAGAGTCGCTTGCAGTTCTTGATCGACCCGCCTCCACTTGTTGGCAGCCCCGTTCTCCACCTCCGGAGTCTCCTCATCAATGGCGCTTTCTGATAGAAGTGGGAGTATAGGGAATATTTAGTTAAAACAAGGCAACAGAAAGTGTATTGGTAACTAGAAGTTAGAAGGTAGGAATAGAGTAAGAAAGTTGCATAACAACTGGTTGCTTAAATACTACACAATTCCATTGATATTGCTAGGTAAGTAAACATGCAGAAACTTGAAAAGAACACTTACTTCAAACAAAGTCTGGATGGATGATATCGCTGGGGAAGTTAGCATATATCTAATGGCCAGGCTCTTTTATGTGTAGTGCAATTTTAGTGCCAGCTTTCAGTACATAAAACTTAGAAATTTATGTCCAAAGGCCTCATGGCAAAATAGGAGTGACCACATTCATCAAGTCTAGAGAAGCAACAATCATAAATCCATGGTTTTTGTTTAGTATGACATCCCTGGAGTCTTGATTTATGTAAAGGGCAAGATTGTGTACTACAGATTTTGTTGCATAGCAAGGGATGCACTTCAGAAAATGGTAGGACTGTTAAAGAATATGTTAACAAGCAAATATGGGCGAAATTGAAAGAATTGTACAACAATTGAAATCGAAGGACAAAAATCTATAATTAAACAGATAGGGTAACCATGATGTCATGGAAATATGAGAGTAATCGAAAGAACAATACATCATTAATTTGCCTAATATAGAAAGAAGAGGAGAAAAATCCCCTTTGACGTATATGTTGCATGTGGCACCTTCTGCCCAAATGCAACAATATATAGTATATGTTCAGGAAAGTAGGCCATGCCAACCGATTTAGGGCGATATTGAACATACCGCACACATCCTCAAGTCATCTGGTATGGTGACATGGAACTCCATGGATGTCTAGCCGAGGCCGCAAAGTCCTTATGTGTTTGCGCACTGTACACTCTATGAATGAAATAAAATCCTCAAATTAGCTTGAATAAAAATGAATTCACGACAATTTTCGTCGGGTGATTAAAGGAGGAAGATGAACTAGGATAAGAGATGAGATCTTCCCATACTGCGGCAGCGAGCAAGTTGCGAAGGCCCTAGCGCACCTGAGCTTGGTCAGAGAGAACGGCGGGCACCGTAGATCAAGACATACTGCCTCAACAACATCAAACAGAGAAATGATGTATAACCCCCCTTTCAGCCGACGAACAGGATGTGGCCGGATCAATGACGAACGGTGAGAGAGAGAGGCCACTGCCGCCTTGTGTGAGATAGTGTGACGAGAGACAAACCCCAGCAGGCAGGCTCCATTGTATATAGTGGAGTGGATTTCTTTTTTCTCCATGACAATCGTTTTATATTCTGTAGGTGCCATTGAGGAATATAATGTTATTTAATACTAATGCGTCAAGTCGAACTTTGTTCCGTGCACGCTTAGTACACGGCCCTCCTTCAAGTAAACAACCACTACAAGTGTCAAATTATCACGTGGGTTGCCTTTTCATACAGAAATAAGCTCCACCATGTACTCGCGCGGGTGTGCCCAGGAATGAGACGTGAGTACGTGTGTCATGCGTGCACCTCTTCTTCACATCAAGGTACATACGTGGGTGTGCGTGAGAGAGATGGTTTGTGCGAAACAGAGGCAATGTGTCGATGATATCTCAAACAAAAAAATGTAAGTGTGTGAAACAGGGGCCTGGATATATCATATATAGAGGGAGCGATCCACGAGAAGAGAGTGGAGGGATCATCGGTGTGAGATATCAATATAATTGAAAACATGGATGAAGTATGTGGGTGCGCGATCGATAAAGAGTACCATCGAATTTGTGTTTGCCCACGTCAAAGATACAGGGCGGTTGGCCTACTGGAATGTGAGAGGGCAGAGGTGTAGTTTGTCTCAGTGGCATGGATACCTACCTACAATGTTTGACTATCAGTGTGTGTGTGGGTGGGGGGTCAGAGACCTAACTATATATATATATATATATATATATATATATATATATAATGGCTGGTATATGTGTGGAGGAGGAGAGAGACCTACCTGATGTATTGAGGGAGATCGATCGGCATCCATGCATATGTGTATGAGAGGAATAAGGTCGGAAGAGAGACACAACTAGAGTGTCGGAGGGGTTGTTGGCGGAGTTGTTTCTCACAAATGGTGGGAGAGGCCTGGTAGACAAACAGAGGGCACACCTGCAATATCAATAAGAGAGGGGATGCCTGCCTGTCTGTGCACGTGTGTGTTAGAGATGGGTTAGGAGGCATGCACAAATGATGAGGGAGGACGATATGGCTGTCATAAGAAGACGTAACTACATAGGAAGATCAATCGTCCTTTGTCAGAGAAAGGGATAGAGATAACTTCTGAGGTACATCGGTCGATGCGTGGGAAAAAGAGTTATAGTCAACCTAGGTATATGTAGTAAGATCGATAAGTGTACATGCATGAATGTGTTAGAAGCAAATAAGGCCTAGAGAGAAGGATAGAGAGAGAGAGAGAGGGATGCAGCTAGGACGTGGTGTGAGAGGCCTACTATATCGAGGGGGAAGGAGTGTGCGAGTATGAGATCGATGAAAAGAGGGGCGGGAGTGTGCACGTGTGTGGAACCGTATTAGAGAGGGGGGCATGGACGGTGAGAATAGAAGAGGGAAAGCTTGTGTTTGTGGTAGGCACACCTGGATAGAGAGGTATATCGATCGGTGTGTGTCGGAAAGAAGGATCTGGGGGGCCAACACACACCGTGGGTGAACGGCATAAAGAGAAATGACGAATGTGCGTGATGGAGGCGGGCGTGTGCATGCACGAGAGAGAGTTAGTGCTAGCTACAAAGATAAGAGGATTGTGTGGGTGTAAAAGACGAATAGAGATCATAATTCATTATAAAAGTTGATTCGGATATTTGAAGAAGGTATCATAGTGTTTTTAACCGACGCATGCATGAATGAATATATATATATATATATAATGGTGATACGCATGGTGTGGTTATCAACATGCTATACTACATATAATATGTAGAACATTTATTTTAATTTGTGATAATGTGTGGCTTTTGCAGCTCAGGGCTAAATACTTATCATAGTGTAGGGGGCGGGGCACTATACTTTGTGTGATAAACACAGTGTACGCATGGAACATAGTTTAGATTGGGAATATCTAGTTAGTACATCAAATGTACTATTATTTGAAATCAACATCAAGTGTATTCATAATTTTGAATTCGATTTCATATAGTACACATAGTTCATATATATCTCTATAGTAATCATGTGGTGTGTTGTTAAGACAATATAAGAATGATGGTTTAACTTGGCAACAATCATGATTGTAGGTTCTTATTCAAATAGAGAAACGAATTCAAATTAGTTCGAATTGCAGTGGTAGTATATACATTTAGAATGCCCTAAAATTTTCGTATGAGTAGGTTACATGCATTATACAGCTAGCAAAAAAATTTAATTGGACATAACATGGATTCATGGCTTTGAATAACATTTGTACAGTAAAACGGGACAAGACTCTCTCTTTGTGTGGTGCAAATATTTTTTCAGATTTTTCATTGAGGGAAGTGCGAATAGATTTGGTACATACATTATTACACGTTAGGCTTGTCCCTAAAATTCAACCCGCGACTTGTTACCTAGAAAACTAAGATATCGTGCTCCCATGTCTCGCACCTTCACAACGCATGCCTTGCTATCTTGAAACTAAAACGCGCGTGAAAACTCCCTCCAGCTGCCAAATCCCGACACGTGAAATCCCCCTTCTAACACTGAGCCGAAAGGGCTGCTAGTTCCAATCGGCGGGGGTACTTTTGTAGCACACCCAACATTTTGGACAAGTGGGTCTCTAAGTCATGGTTCCCGCCCTCCCATCACCTCCTTTTCACCATTCGAAATGTTAGACTGTCATAACCTCTATGCTCCAGCCGCGAAACCCCACCCTCCTCCGTCCACCATCCCACCACTACCCAGCCAAAGCCTCTTCCCTGACAATGTCGTCCACCGCAACAACTCGATGTCGCTCATCCACCTCCAAGAATGAGGATCGTCATCGATCTCGTCGTCACGTCGGTTCAGCCGGCCCGTCCTCCACCTCCAAGGAGCTGCTCCGATGATCGCCTCATCTATCACAGCTGATCCATCCCCACAGCGCCGCCTTAACCTACTCCACCGGAACCGCAACATCCTCGCCGACTCCTCGGACGAAGCCGAGGCCTACTCATGGCCACCAAAGTGGTTGTACACTCATCACTTCACACCTTCTCCTTAACTCGACCTCCCGGCGTCGATGGTTGCCGGTGCAACAAACCTTGGGTCCATTGCCCAGACTATGCATTGGCCTAAAGATAAGATTGCAGGACCCAAGACTAGACCAAGCACAAGAGATCAATTCTTTGAAGAATCAAAGTGCAGATCAAGAAGACCAAGACGAGCCATAGAAGCAAGATATCACCAAGTGAAAAACCTCCGTTGCCGGGCAGGCGAGCCAGGCAAGGACGAGGATTGCCCCGATGACAAGCCACCAGACCGGCCCTGCAGGCTTGCTGGGCACAGCAAGGGCGGACTACCCCGCTAAAGCTTCACCGCTCCACCTCACAGTGACGCAAGTCATCAATCAATGCGGTGTCAAGCGCCTAAGGGCTCCTTCCTACCACATGGCAGCCACTTTCTACGGAAAACACATCTAGACGACACCCGTCCTGAGACGTGTGAAGCAAGCAGGCGCGAAGCTGGAAAAATAGCCCAGCAAGGCTTGTCGGGCATACTATGATGTGACACTGAGCGGCACATGTAATGCGCTCTGTCTGCCTGTAGAGTTAGGTACAATTGCACTCTTTCTATCTAATCAGTGTGTAAAAGACAAATTTGCCACTATGGTGACCCCTTTATCTATAAAAAGAGGCTTATGGCAACCATAGAGAGGACTCGGACCCTCACACATTCATACGCATGTGGCCACTCTCGCCCCGAGGCAACCCTGTCGGACAAGAATGTCCCGTTCTCTACCATTATCCACCATCAATCCACCAAAGCAGGAGTTGGGTTTTATGCCTCACGGCGGCTCGAACCTGGGTAAAATCTGTCGGGTGATCTCTATCGTGTTATGTTATGCTTCTCCGCTCTTTGTGCAACATGCCCATCCCCCCGCTGAACCAAAAGGGGCTCATGGCCCCATAGGTGGTCGTGGTTTCCCACGACATCTTTGGCATGCCTAGTAGGGGGAGTCATTTGCGCAAACCAAAGAGCGTAAGCAGCGCGTCATCTTTATCGCCATTTTCATCATCAACGGTTGCATCAACTATGGGACCCAAGAATAACCAAGTGTCGCAGCTCACCCGTCCACCTCAAAGGCCCCACCACCCGTGACTGCCGATGCCACAGGGAATGCGGGGACACATGAGGATGTGGACGCTACAAGGGACGTGGTCGGCACATGCGGCGTTGTTACCACTTCCCCGCGGCCGAAGCAGGAGCGAGAGGCACCGGAGAAGGACAGCAGCAATAACATCCCGATGACCATGCTCCGCGAGGTACGACTAGAGAGATTATTCCTTATGTCCCTCCCTGCCCAGTCGAGTGGCACAGCCACAGTGGTGACACCCACCCTGAGGCGAATCACAATCCTCCGGCCACCCTCGCCGTGGGTGAGGTCGTAGACATGCGCTACCCACTAAGCAAACTAGCCCAGCCAATGCTCCGAACAGGGTTATTAGTGCACACATGCCACCACCTCGTCACCACGCCATCCAAGCAACTTGCTCCCAATGGCGGGAGCCTGGCGCAGCCACTGCCGGCATCGTCAGGAGCCGGGCGACGCTGCGGTCTACATCATCCTCACCTATGCCAAGTACCGCTTTGGAGGCCATGGTGCGGGCCCAGCTGCTGCTAAGATTTCCGCCGGCAGCTGATCGGATGGATGAATGGAGAGCCACCATTCAGAGCCTAATTGGCTTTGCCAAGGCTGGAGGTTCACTACGAGCTAGCCCGCCACAGCCACCCCAAACGATGACGGCATCCCACGCTGCTGGCCATGCGGAAGGAGGCACCCCCATGGTGCAATCCCCACTGTGGCAACCAGCACGAGGACCGCACGACCAAGAGCTTGATGATGTCTCGATGGATTCATCCTATCCTTGAGCATGCCAAAGCCGATGGTGAGCCCCGAAGAACGGGCAGAGGAAGGGCACGCACGTCACCATCGAGCGACACCGTGACAACCACCACCAATCTGATGGGCGCGATAGCCCCAACGTCGATGAGCCTGCACTCGGCGGAGGCGGGTACCTGCCTTTCGAGGCTAGGTGTCATGCCTTCACCCGTGAGCTGCGACAAGTCTGTTGGCTGTTTGCTCGCACGTTCAAGCTAGAGATACCAGAGAAGTATGATGGGATACTGGACCTGGCATAATTCTTGAGCATCAACACCATCACTTTTCAATCTGACGGGGAAGAGATGAGAAGGTGTTTGGAAACTACTTCCCTTTCGCGCTCAAGCCAAATGTGAGGTCTTGGCTGATGCAGCTGCCGGAGAACTCCATCTCAACCTGGGCTGACCAGTGCCATGAGTTTGTTGGTGCCTTCACGGGCGGCCATCAAGAACCAGGGTGGCCTAGTGATTTGCAGCTTCTCCCGTAGAAGGAAGGATAGACGCTATGGAAGTACATGCATAGGTTTAGCCGAGTCCATAGAAATATTCCAGACATCCACCCGGCAGCTATGATAGCTGCGTTCCAATACAACATGCACAACTGTCGAATACATTCCAAGATGAATGTTCGGTTTGCCCAAGTCTATGAAGGAGATTTAGACCTTGGTGGACAAGTGTGCTCGGGTGGATGTGGGGAGGAAACTCCTTAGAGAGGAAGATGGCATTGACATCGACTCAGGGGATGATGACGAGGCCACTAGTAAGAAGAAGAAGAACAAGAAGCACAAAAAGAGGCGCAAGGATAAGGCAGTAATGACCGTTGATGGATCAGGCATGCCTAGTACTGTCGGATTTCGGGTTCCGGCAAAACCCATGAGGTTCGAACTCTGGGGTGCACACGATGATATCTCCTCCCCCTAGCTCACAGTCTCACCACAATCTCAAAGCTCAGCACGTCGAACTCGCAGAATAATGGACACGGGGTTTATACTGGTTCGGGCAACCGATGTGGTGTAATACCATACTCCAGTGTGGTGTGGATTGGCTCTTGGGCTGAGGATGAACAAGTACAAGGGAAGAACAGCCTCCTGAGGAGAGGCATCCTTGAGCTCGGAGAGCTTGGGTGGTTGAGGATGATCTCAATGGTTTCCCCCTAGCTACTGTGGTGGCTAGACCTATTTAGAGAGGCCATGGTCCTCTTCCCAAATGTTGGCGGGAAGGGATCCAACAACGACCGAATTCGAAGGGAGACAGCTAGTACAAGTTATCCTGACAAAAGGTGGTATCCACCTGCCAAAGGCTCTGGTGGTGACACCACCTGGGCTCCATGGTGACCTCTGTTCTACCGTCCCGCTGGTCTTGGTCTTGTTGCACCGATATGGAAACCTCTCCCTGATGCCTCAGGACTCTTCGCCTTCGCTTGCCTCTTTAGCACCAAAGAGGAAACGAGTACGCTGCGTGCGCTGGCGCCTGCCTAGCACCCGCTTCCCTTGGTCGTCATGGCTTGCATCACAGGGACCTCACGAGGTGCCCCTCGCCTTGATCTCTCCGCCCCTCGTGAGCCAGCCTGGTGAGGCCGCCCTCGAGTAGGTCTTGTGTCGTACGCCTCGTGAGGCTTGGCCCCTCGCGAGGGTCTTAAGTGTTCGCTGATGAAGATGGGTCGTACGGGGCCGCTGGCGGAGCCACGTCGTGGGCCGCAGGCAGGAAAGTCTGGGGACCCCCATTCCCAGGCTGCCGATAGTATGTTATGTCAAACGGGAGGAGCTCGATGGCCCACTTGGCAATCCGGCCCGTGGCTTCGCGGTTTCTTATTATGTCATTGAGTGGTACTTCCGAGGCCACCGTGATTGAACACTCTTAAAAGTAGTGTCGTAATTTCCGGGATGCCATGAATACCGTGTATGCTATCTTTTGATAATGTGGGTACCGTGATTTTCATGGGATGAGGACTGTGGATACATAATACACCAGCTTTTGAAGTGGAATTTATGTCTGTCCATCTCTTGTTCAATGACGAGCACTGCGCTTACAACTCGATGAGTTGCTGCTATATATAATAGCATTGTTTCGCCAACAGCTGGTGCGGCCAAGATTGGGTTGGTGGCCAGGATGGCTTTTATTTCTTCTAGTCCGGCCATGGCTGCGTCTGTCCACTCGAAGTGTTCGGTGCGCCGAAGAAGGCGATAAAGGGGAAGTGCCTTTTCTCCTAATCTGGAGATAAAGCGGCTTAAAGCTGCCACACATCCAGTCAATTTCTGGATTTTCTTGAGGTCAGTTGGGATAGCCAACTCTGACAGAGCTCGGATTTTAGCCGGATTTGCTTCAATTCCTCTACTGGAGACGATGAACCCCAGGAGCTTTCTAGCGGGAACGCCGAAAACGCATTTTTCTGGATTGAGCTTAATGTCGTATGTTCGAAGATTGGTGAATGTGAGCCTCAAGTCGTCTATTAAAGAGTCGACGTGTCTGGTTTTAATGACCACATCGTCTACATATTCCTCCACAGTCTTGCCGATCTACTTTTCCAGACATGTCTGGATCATGCACTGATATGTTGCGCCGGCGTTTTTGAGCCCGAAGGGCATTGTGTTAAAACAGAAGGGGCCGAATGGCATGATAAATGCTGTTGCGGCTTGATCAGACTCCGCCATCTTAATCTGGTGGTAACCGGAGTATGCGTCGAGGAAGCACAATGATTCGTGTCCTGCGGTAGCGTTGATGATTTGATCGGTGCGAGGGAGTGGAAAGGGATCCTTTGGGAAAGCCTTATTAAGGTCTTTGAAGTCGACACATAGGCGCCAGGATTTGTCCTTCTTTGGTACCATCACCAGGTTTGCTAGCCAGTCCGGATGTTTTATTTCTCTAATAAATCCGGCCTCCAGTAGCTTGGCTAGCTCTTCTCCCATGGCTTGTCGCTTAGGTTCAGAGAAACGCCGAAGAGTCTGCTTGACCGGCTTGAATCCTTTTAGGACATTAAGGCTATGCTCGGCCAATCTGCATGGGATTCCTAGCATGTCTGAAGGATGCCAGGCGAATATGTCCCAATTCTCGTGCAGAAACTCCCATAGTGCGGCGTCTACAGCGGGGTTTAACTGTGCCCCGATGGATGCTGTTTTTGTGGGGTCCATTGGATGGACTTGGAATTTGACTATTTCGTCCGCTGGTTTAAAAGAGGTGGACTTGGATATTTTGTCTAGTATCACGTTGTCCCTATCTACCGTGGAGTGCAGCATGGTTAACTCCTATGCCACAAGGACTTCGAATAATGTGTCGAGGGCTAGTGCGGCTGTTTTGTCCTTGGAGCGGAGTGCTATGTCCAGATCACTAACTAGAGTGATTATTCCATTGGGTCCAGGCATTTTGAGCTTCATGTACTCGTAATGGGGTATGGCTTGAAAAATCATGAATGCCTCCCGCCCTAGAAGGGCATGGTATCTGCTACTGAACGGGGCCACTTGGAATGTAATTTCTTCGGACCTGTAATTCTCTGGAGTGCCAAATACCACATCAAGTGTGATTTTCCCAGCGCAACATGCCTCCCGACTAGGGATGATTCCTCGGAAGGTCGTACTTCTTTGCTCAATACGGTTGTTGTCTATTTCCATTTTTTGGAGAGTTTCCTCATATATGAGGTTTAATCTGCTGCCGCTGTCCATGAGCACCTTGGTGAGCCGAAAGCCGTCCACAGTTGGACCGAGGACCAAAGCGGCTGGTGCTCAGGCTGTTCGGAATTTAGGTTCGTCACTGGCATTGAAGGTAATAGCCGTGTCGCTCCATAGGTTTATTGCTGCCACGTGGCAGACTTCGGCAAGGCTGCGGAGTGCTCTCTTACGCCTATTATTTGAGGCGAAGGTCTCGAAGACCGCTAATATTGTATTATTATCTGTGGGAAGGTGTTCTGAGATATGTTGGGTGAGGAGATCCTCACCGCTTTTGGCCACCTGCCGGAGTACCCAACATGCTCTAAGGCTGTGTGTTGATATGGCATCCGCTGTACTGTGGATTTTGCAGGGCCCGTTAAGCCATCCCTCCAACACGGTTCAACGCCCTATAGTGGGCTTTTGCTTCTTTGTAATTGAGTCGGGCGACTTATGAGAGTGCACCCTTTTAGTCCGAACTGGGATTTTTTCAGAGTCGGATTATCCCAAAATTGCATTTGGGTTTTCCAGGCACTTACCATCGCACAATATTTCCATACTATGGCCGCCAAGTCAGCGAAGTGTGCTATGTCACGGCGACTTACGGCGTTGAGGACTCCCTTGTCCATGCAATTGTTGCAAAAGAACGAAACTGCGTCTTCCTCACGACAGTCCTTGACCTTGTTCATTACAAGGAGGAATCTGGGCCAATAGTGATGTACTGTCTCTTGGGGCGCTTACCTAATGTGGGAAAGATCATTTGTATCTGGGTGGGTGGGTTGATTTAAGTCCAAACCTTGACCTAATCTGCAGTCCTGGGGCAGGGGAGTTTCCGATCTTGGAAGTTCGTGCTCCGGGATGTTGCCCCGCGGGTTCAGTATACGGCCTAATTCTGGGTTCAGGGTTAAGGCGGTGTTCTCCCGTGAGCGGGTATCCGGCTCGGAGAGCTCGGGAATCCAGACATAGTTCGTCCTCAGGATAGAGGGAGAATCGCTGCATTGCTCCTCCACAACCGCTATCTAATGGGTGACCAGCGGAGAGTTAATCTCCCTTTGGTCGGGTTTAAGCCTGATCTGATCGTAGTCCGTAGTGACTCCCAGAGCGGCGGTGCGATCCAAGAGCTCGTTCAAAGAGGAGAGCTCCATTGGATCCATCTGCTCGGCAAATCTCTAGCCAATGTGGAAGCTATTTTTGATGACCCGAGAAGTCATCGTCGGCGCAGCGGCCGAGCGGGCGATCATGACGAAGCCGCCTAATCGGAGAGTTTGTCCTACAGCCAAGGTTCCCCGAGAGGTGTTGTTGTCCTTGACAATGAGACGATCCATCCTCCTTATGATGATGACACAATGGAACTCTTAGTGAAAGCACCAATGTCGGTGTCAAAACAGGCGGATCTCGGGTAGTGGGTCCCGAACTGTGCGTCTAAGGCAGATGGTAACAGGAGGCAAGGGACATGATGTTTACCCAGGTTTGGGCCCTCTTGATGGAGGTGATACCCTACGTCCTGCTTGATTGTTCTTGATGATATGAGTAGTACAAGAGTTGATCTACCACGAGATCAAAGAGGCTAAACCCTAGAAGCTAGCCTGTGGTATGATTTTTTATTGTCCTACGGACTAAAAACCTCTGGTTTATATAGACACCGGAAGGGGCTAGAGTTACACTCAATTACATAGGAGGAGATATACATATCCATATTGCCTAGCTTGCCTTCCACACCAAGTAGAGTCCCATCCGGACACGGGACGAAGTCTTCAATCTTGTATCTTCATAGTCCAACAGTCCGGCCAAAGGATATAGTCCGGCTGTTCGGAGACCACCTAATCCAGGACACCCTCATAGCCCTACTGTGTCATTTCTTCTCGCTGCACCTCACTGATCCTCGGCAATGCTTGGGATGCCTGAGCTTCCAAGTCGTGGCTGTGACGGCCGGCTCGGTGGTTGACTTTGTGCTCCCACCATCTGCGAGCGGGTTTCGGACACGGTGGGTGTTTGTGGACATCGGCGTGCTCAGCCCCCTGCTCTCGCCCCCGTCGGCGCCCGCCGTCCCCAGCTTCGGCTGGGGCCATGAGAGGCTCGCTGACCCGCGCATTTCCTTCGTTTGGCTCCGGTTGAAGAGGCTGAAAGATCTCGATGTGACCGCGACCATGGTGATGAAGGAGTTCCTCCGACGATGCGTTGCTCCACTCCAGCGCCATTCTCGACCGATGTGGGCCTTGTCTGGCAACAAGGATCGTATGAGGCTCCACGAGTCCGGGCTTCCACCTGAGGCGCGACGAACGGTGCTCGAGGTATTGACGGGCGACCCTTCGCCAGCCAACATGCCTCGGGAGGGTTGTCTTTTGTACTACTGCTCGAACAGGGTGGAGTTCGTGAGGCAGATGCCCCCTTTCGACGAGTGGGGGTTGCGTCCAGCCGGCCTCGAAGGGCCTCGCGAGAACCCTGTCTACGTGTTTCCCCTCCTTGCCTCTAGTGCCGATATCGCCCCTACAGTGGGCACGAGGGGGGGGGTAAGCGCTTTCGTCGGCTGGAGATGCGACTGTTACGATGTTGACCCCGCTCGAGGCTCCTGAGGTGCCATCTCCCGTGGCTCATGACCTTTGCCCTGAGGTGATGGTAGAGGGGGCTACACGATCCACTGCTCCTGAAGCTGAAGCCCACGAAGCCCCGACGGGCCACCCGCAGGCAGGGCCTGAGGGCTCCCCTCAGCCTAGCGCTCCCGAGGTCGTCCCCTCAGGAGCCTCACAAGACACGCCTAGTGTTGGTGGCCCTGTCTAGGGCTTCAACCGGCTCCGACTGGACTTCGATGCGCTCGGCAAGAGGAAGGGGTCTCCAAGCTGCAGCGGTGATGCCTTCCGGCAAGTTCCTCGCGGTGACCCTGGGTTTGATAAGTTCCTCGCGAGACCCTGAACATCTACGTAGAGTTTTGACTCTTCTCTCCTCAAATTTCATGAAATTTTTTTAGGATCACGCGGGTATCTTGGACTCGTTCCAATGGTTTTGTGACGAGAACATTGTTCTTAGTGCCTCCTAACATTTAGGGGTTGTGGCAGTGTCCCGGGAAGTTGAGCTCTGAGGTGTTGTCGTCACAATTTTATCGTTGCAGTTCTTGAATACCTGAGTTTGCCGACATCGAAAATCTCTTTTATGCAGTTGTTGGTGAGATAACCTCGATGCCACCCAGCACTAGGGCGGGAGTTGGGGAGTATTGCCATAACTCGTATAACGGATGCTTTTCAAAGGTTGAGGTAAATGATTTCCAAAGGTTTCTTGGTTATGTGTTGAAGGATGGATACAGCTGTATGTAGGATTTGTTAGTTTGGGTGAGATATTATGCTTCCCCTGTATCCCCAACACTTGATTGCATAACCAGAAAGTTTCGGGAGTTTATAAGTGGGAATTCAAGTAGCTCCTAGAATAATCTTTCCAACAGACACATGATAAGATATGGGCTCTATTATATGTTTGTTCTGGCTTATTCGGCAAGCCAACCCTTTGTTTTGTTTTGAGTTGTGGTATTAGAGTTGCTTCAATGTCAAGTGTTGATTCCATACCGTCCTCAAGCGGTGTTCTCATATTTCTATGTGGATGCTAATCCTTCGTGATCATCGAGATTGTCATGTCAATCCTTCTCAACCGACATGTTTCTCTTCAAATGGATCCGATCATTTCAACATCCGCAAGATCACCTCTCGGTTTTTCCCAATGTTGTTTGTTTCATCCGTTCCAAGTTGCCTTTGTTTTCTCCCGCCCTCCCACCCCTTGCTTCTTCAAGGACTCGGATTTCTTAATCAAGTATCCTTTTATTGATGGGAAGTCTCTCCATGCTTTTCCGTCAACGCTCTTGCCCGGTGATTCTCATGAAGATGCTAAGGAAGCTTCAAGCCCATTATTCTTCATTCTTTTCTTCTCTGGTGGATTCAAGTCACGCGTTGTTGATCATATTATTTTCCTTGTTTCAAATGTTTTCTCATGTCAGTGCACCTCTTAATCATCCATTTCTCGCTATTCAATTGTTCCGGAGTGCTGAACATATCTCGTAGATTCGTGTTTCCACTCTCCATTCACTCAAGCTCTTTCGAGGATGTTATCTCATTCAAGCCATTTAAATCAACCAGTGCAATATCCTTTCAAAATCATTCAACGTTGTTTATTTTGAGTGGGCCCTAACCCACAGGTCTTTTTCCAGGATCTTACCTGACTCTTATGTTTTTCGCGGAACTACCCTCAAGTTCTTTTCGAAGTTTGACGTGATAATGAATTATCATTAGTCATATGTATTTCTCCCAGATCTTTCAAATTCTTTCATCCTTGGTTCAGACTTTCTAATTTTCATTCTAGAGTTCCTCAACAATTCATGGTGGTGTTTCCCATCGTCATTCTCTGCTTTTGAGGACTGAAGAAGAGTTTCTCTTAAATCTTGCTCCGTTCTCGTGAAGATTCATGGTTCTAGTTTGTTGCCACCCTCTCATAACTATTTTCGATTATGAGAATTCTTTTCACCCTTCCAGAGCAAATCAGGAGCCTTTTCAGTTTGTTTCTCCAGAGCCCATGATCTCAGAATTATTCATTCCAGCTTTCAGCTCTCGTTCTCCAAATCTTACCGATGCATCGCTCAAACATCCTCTAATCAGTTCATGATCTCTTTGTTCACTTGTATCTAAATTCTCTCAAGCATCTTCATTCATTTGCTAATTCTTTCTGGTGTTTCTTTATCTTTTCTTTGTTCATTTCTATTCTTATGGTGGTTCTTCCAAGATTCTTCTTCCTTCATTTATCATATCAATTTATTCGTTGTTTCAATCCTAAAGGTGGTTCGTTGAAGACCTTCCCAAGTTTACACTATATCCCTCTTTAATCCTTGCAATGAGAGTAAGTAGTATGCCAAATCCATTGGTTGTCATCAATTTAATTTGATGAAGTATAAGCATACAATAAATCTTATTCTTATTTCCTCGAGGTGATTCAATTATTTTCTTCCGGAAATTGTCCACGATGAGTTAATTCTTGATTACAAGTGAGTCATATTTATTTTCCGGAACTCCAAGTTATTTCAATTATATCATTTCAAAGCTCCATGTAATCATTGCATGGCTTCACCTGGTGTTTTCAACTTCTCTTTTTTTATCATCTTTTTATTACCGGAGTTCTTCATGGAGGCTACATGGTGGTTCGTCAAGGATTCTTTTCATTCTTCAATTGTTATTCAAGATATCGCTCAAAGTTATGATCCGCCAAGCTATACTCTAAAATAAACATGGTGTTCAACACTCTTGTTTCGTGGAGTCCAAGCATTCTTCATCTTGCATTCCGAAGTGCAATTCTTTCATATCTCATCTTTTGAGGTGGTGTTATGTCATTCTTGACAATTTCTTTTGTGTTTCATGATTCGCAAGTTGTCAGGAATGAGGTATTTAAAACCATCACTTTCTTCCTTGGAGTTATCATGGTATAGATTTCACCTAAGGCCTTCCATTGGGAATGTTTCTCTTTGTGATGATTACCTATGATCCAAGTTCTCTTATCACCTTGGTGGGAGAAGCTTTCTATCTTTTCTAGCTCTCAATCAAATCTTTTTGCCATGAGTGGCAGATTGTCACCACATAGTTTTGATACGTCTTCCATTAGCCCACATCAAGTTTATAATTTCTTTGTTGATAATCCAACACCTACGTTCAACCTTTTCTTCATAAGCATGCTCTTTCAATTTTAATTGCGAGAGTTGTCATTCTTCTTCACCGTTCTTTTCTTTCCAACCATCTAGTTTTCCATTCATTTGTTCCAGAGGCATGGTAATGTTGCTGTCTTCGTCCTATCATCTTGTTTTGTCAAGTTCATGTTGAATTATTTCCATTTACAGCTGGAGTGTTGTCCAAATTATATCATTCTTATTCCTTCTCTATCTTGGTTTAACCGGAGTGGTTCCAATATCTATCTTGTCACATAACCTTTAGGTTCTCGCAATGTTCCTTGTTCCTCTTTTCTAACGGAGTGTTTTTAAATTTGTTCATCTTCATTGTATTCTTTCTTTCAATTTGTTCAACCTCACAAGGTTCTTTGGTTTCACTCGTTTGTCCAAGGAGCAACTTAGTTTTACCTCTTCTCTTCCTCTTCCGTTTCTTGCTGGTGCCATCCTAGATCTCGGGACCAGATCCTCTCATAGTGGTGAAGTGTTGTGACGCCCCAAGACCGATGCTTCAGATGCCTTCCATGTTTTCCGAGTTTCGTCGGGTGATTTGTTTTGTCTGTTGTATCCATCTTTGCATCATGTGCATTGCATCATGTCATCATGCCATCATGTCATTAATCTTTGCAACTCAAATAAATAAATTGCATGGATCTTCGGTCCATTTAAACCGAGGGAATTCACATGGTGATTCTCTTTATAACATATCCTCCCAATATTAGGGAGCTATATTAAAATATTCCATGCATGTGGAATTACCTTGACACACTTGCAAAATAATTCCCCATGCTCTTGTCGCATGCATCATCTCCTTCTCCTTTCCTTCTATTTCCTTTCTTTTGCAAGTGCCACTTTCCCCTTCTCTTTTAAGGTTCATTATTTTCCTATAAATTCTCGACCATGCCTTCAGCCTCTCTGCCAAATTTCATCTCTTTTGACGTTGTTTTGGTTGGGTTCAAAATTGCATCAAGTTTGAAGTTAATTCAAACTTGGTTTAATTTTCTACCTTTAAAAATGCCCTAAGAATTTATTCAAATATTACATAAATCATGAACCCCATAACATTTTTCCTCTTTGTCAGAAACCTCCCTTAGATCCCTGCACATTTCTTTTTTATTTGCTATCTGAGGAAATTTATTAAAAAGAGAAGAGGGCGGGAGAAGGGAGCCCAGCCGGGCCCCTGGCCACTTGGGCCTCCTAGTAGACCGACTCTAACCCTAGCGAACCCCTAGGACCATTGGGCCCAAGGCTTCCTGCAGCCAAGTCACTCCCTTCTAACCTAGTCTCGACCGACCTCTCCCTCTCGTACCCTCCCTCGCACCTCGCACCGCCAGGAGAGGAGCGCATTATGCTCGACCCCGCTCTCTTCTCGATCCCCCTCATCCTCCTCCCGATGGCGCCAGGACCGGCCTCCCGTGCACGCATAGAGAGATGGCACCCTTGCCTCATCCCCGGCCGCCTCTCCCCTGCTCCTTCCGCGATGCCTGCCGCCATCGCCTTCTTCCAGCATCGTCAGAGCCGCCCATGGAGCCATGCCCCTTCACCGTCAATGACCAGCGCCAACGCCTGCTGCTTCCTGCGTTGAGGAGCCGACACGCCATGTCCCTGTGCCCGCGCCTCCTACCCGAGCAACTCCCATGGCGCCCTCGTTCCCGAGCATGGCGAATTCCACCGCCCAGGGCCCCGGCTTGCTCTCCGTCCTGGTCTCCTCCGCCGCACCCGGCGACCACGACGCGGGAGCTCTGCCTGCATCGTCACTGCCGTCTCGTACCTCTCCTGCCGTGCCACATCCTGCGAACCCGCCTGCCTCCTTGACCTCCAGGACACCCCGTCGCACCCTTCTCCTTGCTGAGGCCGCCAAAGGCGCCCCAAGCGCCCAGCGCCTGCCTCTGCCATGGCCTTCCTCCTCCCGTGCCTGCAGCGTCGGCCTACAGCCCTGCACTGCACCCTGAATCGCCATGGGCGTTGACCACCCGCTGCAGCTTCGTCTCCCTCCATTCCACTGCTGCACTGGAACCTGCCAAGACCCCGACGACCATGACGGAGTACGACTACATGACAACCCTGGTCGGCTACCTCCACGCCAATTACCATGACGATCATGTACATTTTGCCTTCGCCGAAGACCCATGTAGCACGAACGCCAAGTACCACCAAGTTCCCGATGGATGCGCCAAATCCCCAGCGAGACTCGTTTTTATCAAGTTTGACTACACGAGTATGACCTCGGAGTTGGACCGCAAGCGCCAAGTACCCCTCTGGAAGGACCACATGTACGACTACACATTGATGGCGCCAAGTACCAAGAACGCATGTACCACTACTGATGACTGAAACCCTAGGCTCGACAAGTTCCTCGCGGTGACCCTGAACATCTACGGGACATGCACGACTTCGAACCGTGTACCACGTCGAAGATGTATGGCTACATGACGACCCGCCAAGACCCTGAACAACTACAGTCGCCATTGATTCGACAAGACAACATGTACCACTACATCCACGACGTCTCGTGAACGCCTACTTCCACTTTGAAACTCATTCTGCCCGAAACGAATGCTTCGAAGGTATACCACCGAGACGACGCCCGTGGACGAATGCTTGAGATGTATGAGTTGAATCGTGTGTTTCTCCATGTCCGAGTTGTTCGTTGCACAAAGCCCCTCTTTTGCCTTGCCACCATCATGTGGGATACCCGGTAATCGGGAGCACCCCAAGTTCCTTGCATGACACGCTCCCGCCACACTTCTCTTTTGCATCGGCATCTCAATCGAGTTACGGGAACCCGGAATGTTGCCTTGGCATCATTTTCGTTATCGCCATCATGGCACCCCTTTCATTTCGTCATGGCGACCAAATGCTTCATATCATGCTCATGCCAACATTTTCATAAAAATTGCATAAACTTGAACATGTCATCCACATCATGATAACAACAATAAGAATATTTAAATTGTTGTTTGCATTAAATTGCTTAATGCACATGGGGATTTTCTAGACTTGTTGTTTGTTGTTCCGGCCTCATTTAAACTTGAGATAGGTAGTTTTATTATGCTTCACCTCTTGCCATGTTTTAACAATATTTAATATTGTTGAGTACCTAACCGGGAGAGAACTAAATAATTGATGTGGTCTTTCATCAATATGCAACTCGTTGCATATTGAGCTCCACTTAACTTGTAGTTTTGTTTGTGCACTTTGCCATGCCATGCCTCATTAAACCGGACATGCATCATACTTGGTTGTGCATCATGCCATGATTATGTGATGGTTGTTTACTATGTTGTTTTCTTCTTTTTGGGTTGCTTCTCGCGTTAGCTTCGGTTTTGTTCCTGAGTTGTGAGGATTCGTTCGTCTACGTCCGTTTGTCTTCTTCTTGGACTCGTTCTTCTTCCTTGCGGGATCTCAGGAAAGATGACCATACCCTTGAAATCACTTCTATCTTTGATTGCTAGTTGTTCGTTCTACCGCTATGTCGCGCTACCTACCACTTGTTATATCATGCCTCCCATATTGCCATGGAAAGCCTCTAACCCACCTTTCCTAGCAAACCATTGTTTGGCTATGTTACCGCTTTTGCTCAACCCCTCTTATAGCATTGCTAGTTGTAGGTGAAGATAAAGTTTGTTCCATTTTGGAACATGGATATGTTTTGCATATCACAATATATCTTATTTACATTGATGCATCTATATACTTGGTAAAGGGTGGAAGGCTTGGCATTATGGCTAGTGTTTTGTTCCACTCTTGCCGCCCTAGTTTCCGACATACCGGTGTTATGTTCCTTGATTTTGTTGTACTTACGCGGTTGGGTATTATGGGAACCCCTTGACAATTCACTTTGAATAAAACTCCTCCAGCAAGGTCCAACCTTGGTTTTACATTTGCCTAATAACCTATACCTTTTTCCCTTGGGAGTATTTAACCCGCGGGTCATCTTTATTTTAACCCCCCCTGGGCCAGTGTTTCTCTAAGTGTTGGTCCGAACCGGGCAACCTGCGGGGCCACCTCGGGGCAACTTGTGGGCTAGTTTTACTTGTAGCTTGACCTATCCAGTGTGTCCTGAGAACGAGATACGTGCGACTCCTATTGGTATGTCGACACATCGGGCGGCTTTGCTGGTCTTGTTTTACCATTGTCGAAATGTCTTGTAACCGGGATTCCGAGACTGATCTGGTCTTCCCGCAAGAACGAATATCCTTCATTGACTGTGAGAGCTTGTGATGGGCTAAGTTGGGACACCCCTGCAGGGTTTGAACTTTCGAAAGTCGTGCCCGCGGTTATATGGAAGATGGGAATTTCTTAATATCCAGTTGTAGAGAACTTAACACTTAACTTCATTAAAATGAATCAACCGCGTGTGTAGCCGTGATGGTCTCTTCTCGGCGGAGTCTGGGAAGTTAACACGGTTCGTGTGCTATGCTTGAACATAAGTAGTTTGAGGATCACTTCTAGTTCACGACCGTTGTGTTGGTTCTCTTCTCGCTCCTATTTGTGTATGTTAGCCACCATATATGCTTAGTGCTTGCTGCAGCTCCACCTCACTACCTTCCCCTACCCATAAGCTTAAATAGTCTTGATCTCGCAGGTGTGAGATTGTTGAGTCCTCGTGACTCACAGATACTACCAAATAGTTGCAGGTGCCGATGATGCCAGTGCAGGTGACGCAACCGAGCTCAAGCGGGAGCTCGATGAAGATCTTGTTCGTTATGTTGTTTCGTTTCCTGTTGATTAGTAGAGGAGCCCAGTTGGGACGATTGGGGTTCTAGCATTTGGGGTTTTTCTTCTTTTACTTTGGTTCTGTAGTCGGACCTTGATTGTACTCTGGACCTTGATACTATTTCACCTGTTGGGATTGTTAGAGATGTTGAAGTCTTGTGTGTGAAAGTTAAATATCCTGCTAATTTTCTTGTTCTTGGTTCCCCACAAGATGACTTTTGTTCCATTATATTTGTTAGACCCTTCTTGAATACTATTAATGCTAAGATAGACTGCAATAAGGATATTGTTTCTGTTGGTTTAGGGGATGTGTCTCGTGAGTTTAATTTTGCTAAATTTCGTAGACAACCCCATGATAAAGAATTGCCTAATAAAGATGAAATTATTGGTCTTGCTTCTATTACCGTGCCTCCTAGTGAACCTTTAGGACAATATTTGCGAGACCATGAAAATGATATGTTTATGAATGAAAGAAGGGAAATAGATGAAGTATTCTTTAAACATGGACCTATTTTGAAACACAACTTGCCTGTTGAAATCCTAGGGGATCCTCCTCCACCCAAGGGTGATCCCGTGTTTGAGCTTAAACCTTTACCTGATACTCTTAAATATGCTTATCTTGATGAGAAATAGATATATCCTGTTATTATTAGTGCTAATCTTTCAGAGCATGAAGAAAATAAATTATTGAAAACTCTGAAGAAGCACTATGCTGCTATTGGATATACTCTTGATGATCTTAAGGGCATTAGTCCCACTCTATGCCAGCACAAAATAAGGCTGGAAAAATATGCTAAACCAATTGTTGATTACCAACGACGGTTAAATCCTAAGATGAAAGAAGTGGTTAGAAAAGAAATACTAAAGCTTCTGGAGGCAGGTATAATTTATCCCGTTGCTGATAGTCAGTGGGTAAGTCCTTTCCATTGTGTCCCTAAGAAGGGAGGTATTACTGTTGTTCCTAATGATAAAGATGAATTGATCCCACAAAGAATTTTTACAGGTTATAGAATGATTATTGATTTCCGCAAATTAAATGAAGCTACTAAAAAGGATCATTACTCGTTACCTTTTATTGATCAAATGCTAGAAAGATAATCCAAACGTACACATTTTTGCTTCCTAGATGGTTATTCTGGTTTCTCTCAAATACCTGTGTCAAAAGAGAATCAAGAAAAGACAACTTTTACTTGACCTTTCGGTACCTTTGCTTATAGACGTATGCCTTTTGGTTTAAGTAATGCACCTGCTACCTTTCAAAGATGTATGACTGCTATATTCTCTAACTTTTGTGAAAAGATTATTGAGGTATTCATGGATGATTTCTGCATTTACGGAACTTCTTTTAATGATTGCTTAAGCAACCTTGATCGAGTTTTGAAGAGATGTGAAGAAACTAATCTTGTCTTGAATTGGGAGAAGTGCCACTTTATGGTTAATGAAGGTATTGTCTTGGGGCATAAAATTTCTGAAAGAGGTATTGAAGTTGATAAAGCTAAAGTTGATGCTATTGAAAAGATGTCGTGTCCCGAGGACATTAAAGGTATAAGAAGTTTCCTTGGTCATGCCAGTTTTATAGGAGGTTCATTAAGGACTTTTCTAAAATTTCTTGGCCTCTACCTAATCTCTTACAAAAAGATGTTCCTTTTGTATTTGATGATGACTATGTAGAAGAATATGAAATACTTAAGAAAGCTTTGGTTTCTGCACCTATTGTTCAACCTCCTGATTGGAATTTACCATTTGAGATTACGTGCAATGCTAGTGATTATGCTGTAGGGGCTGTTCTAGGACAAAGAGTTGATAAGAAATTAAATGTTATCCAATATGCTAGTAAAACTCTAGACAGTGCCCAAAGAAATTATGCTACTACTGAAAAAGAATTTTTAGCAGTTGTATTTGCTTGTGATAAGTTTAGACCTTATATTGTTGATTCTAAAGTAACTATTCACACTGATCATGCTGCTATTAAATATCTTATGGAAAAGAAAGATGCTAAACCTAGACTTATTAGATGTGTTCTCTTGCTACAAGAATTTGATTTGCATATTATTGATAGAAAGGGAGCTGAGAACCCCGTTGCAGACAACTTGTCTAGGTTATAGAATGTTCTTGATGACCCACTACCTATTGATGATAGCTTTCCTGATGAACAATTAGCTGTCATAAATGCCTCTCGTACTGCTCCATGGTATGCTAATTATGCTAATTACATTGTTGCTAAATTGATAGCACCTAGTTTCACATACCAGCAAAAGAAAAAGTTCTTCTATGAATTAAGACACTACTTCTTGGATGACCCACATATTTATAAAGAAGGAGTAGATGGTATTATTAGACGTTGTGTTCCTGAGCATGAACAGGAACAGATCCTACGCACGTGCCACTCCGAGGCTTATGGAGGACACCATGCTGGAGACAGAACTGCACACAAGGTATTGCAATCCAGTTTTTATTGGCCTACTCTCTTCAAGGATGCCCATAAGTTTTTTTTGTCTTGTGATGAATGTGAAAGAATTGGTAATATTAGTAGACATCAAGAAATGCCTATGAATTATTCACTTGTTATTGAACTATTTGATGTTTGGGATTTTGATTATATGGGACCGTTTCCTTCCTCTAATGGGTATACACATATTTTAATTGTTGTTGATTACGTTACTAAGTGGGTAGAAGCTATACCAACTAGTAGTGCTGATCATAACACCTCTATTAACATGCTTAAAGAAGTTATTTTCTAAGGTTTGGAGTCCCTAGATATCTAATGACTGATGGTGGTTCACATTTTATTCATGGTGCTTTTCATAAAATGCTTGCTAAGTATGATGTTAATCAAAGAATTGCATCTCCTTACCACCCACAGTCTAGTGGTCAAGTAGAACTTAGCAATAGACAGCTTAAATTAATTTTGCAAAAGACTATTAATAGATATAGAAAGAATTTATCCAAGAAATTGATGATGCATTATGGGCTTATAGAACTGGATATAAGAATCCTATGGGTATGTCTCCGTACAAAATGGTTTATGGTAAAGCGTGTCACTTACCTCTTGAACTAGAACATAAGGCATATTGGGCTATTAAAGAGCTCAACTATTACTTCAAACTTGCCGGTGAGAAGAGGCTTTTTGACATTAGCTTAGTTGATGAATGGAGAACCCATGCCTATGAGAATGCCAAACTGTTTAAAGAAAAAAGTTAAAAGATGGCATGACAAAAGGATACACAAGCGTGAGTTTAATGTAGGTGATTATGTATTTCTATTCAACTCTCGTTTAAGATTTTTTGCAGGCAAACTTCTCTCTAAATGGGAAGGTCCTTACATCATCGCAGAGGTCTATCGTTTCGGTGCCATAAAAATCAACAACATCGAAGGCACAAATCCAAGGGTAGTGAACGGTCAAAGGATCAAACATTATATCTCAGGTAATCCCATAAATGTTGAAACTAATGTTATTGAAACCGTAACCCCGGAGGAATACATAAGGGACACATTCCAGAACGTTTCAGACTCCGAAAAGGAATAGGTACGTGGTACGGTATGTAAACCAACTCCAAAACAGTTCTAATGGCAATTTTTCTCCGTTTTGGAATATATAAGAAAATAGGAAAATAAGAAGCAGTCTGGGATGGACACGGGGCTTCCACGAGGGTGGAGGGCACGCCCTACCCCCCTGAGTGCGCCCCCTGCCTCATGGGCACCCCGTGTGCTCTCCGGACTCCATTTTCTTGCACGATACTTCTTTTGGTCGATAAAAATTCACTATATAATCTCCCAAAGGTTTTGACCATGGTATCACACAAATATCTTCTGCCTTTTTTCAAGATGTTTTTCTGACAGATCTAGATCGCCAGGGCGTCTTCAAGTGCCCCCAAGGAGTTCTTCGAGAAGGTCATGAACCCCTACCTCACGAAGGTCCTGCAACACCCTCAAACCATTGAGATGCGTGAGGGGTTGCTGCACATCCGCGATGTTGAGGGACCAAGGAGGACCGGAAGCGTGGAGACAAGGCT
This sequence comes from Triticum aestivum, assembly GCF_018294505.1. NCBI lineage: Eukaryota > Viridiplantae > Streptophyta > Magnoliopsida > Poales > Poaceae > Triticum > Triticum aestivum. The sequence continues at coordinate 286,804,298 of NC_057797.1, read as the reverse complement.
CAAGGCATTGGAACAACAAGTTTTCAAGTGCTAGGAGATGGTGGAAAATGGACTCGACTCTAATCATATAATGATCATGGAGTTCACCAACAACCACAAGCTGGATGACAAGAACATTAGGGAGGACATCTTCAAGCTTCATGAGAAAATCGAGAGCCTCCAAGCCCAGATGTATGACCTGCAAAACCAAAACTATGAGTATGAATATAGATTCAAAAGGATGAGTTTGGCTGCAGATTTGAGGATCTCGGAGACTCGATCATCCTTCTATGATGGTGAGCCTATGCCTTGGAAGATGGGCGGCAAGCCTACATCATCAACAACTCCATCATCACCACCTCTGAGGAAGGAAACATAAACACATGGGTATGGGCACTCCCCTTGGCAACTACCAAGCTTGGGGGAGTTCCCCGGTATCGTATCACCATCACTTCTATCTTAACGTTTTTCTTAGTTCGATCCTTTTGGTAATATCTTGATCTAGTAGAGTAATGTTTTAGTATGATCTAGTTGTGAGTTTTTCTTTATGATCCTTCTATGTAATCGAGTCAGTGAGCTTTATATAATAAGGATTAGTGTTGAGTCAAGGGCTTGATTATTTTTCTATGATCTTGATGGAGTAGAATAAAAGAGAAGAAATAAAAAGAAATAAAGAGATCATATGGATCTTATGGAGAGTAATGACTTCACATATAAATGGTATGATGAATAAAAGTTGTTGAGAGTTGACAAACATAGTTTTGGTCATCGTTGCAGTTAATAGGAAGTAATAAAGAAAGAGAGGTTTTCACATATAAATTAACTATCTTGGACATCTTTTTATGATTGTGAGCACTCATTAAAATATGACATGCTAAAGAGTTGTTGTTGGACAAGGAAGACAACGTAATGGGTTATGTTTTCTTACATCTGAGATAAATTATATTGTCATGGATCATCCAACATGTTGAGCTTGCCTTTCCCTCTCATGCTAGCCAATTTCTTTGCACCAAGTAGAAATACTACTTGTGCTTCCAAACATCCTTAAACTTAGTTTTGCCATGAGAGTCCACCATATCTACCTATGGATTAAGTCAGATCCTTCAAGTAAGTTGTCATCGTTGCAAGCTATAAAAATTGCTCTCTAGATATGTATGATTTATTATTGTGGAGAAAATAAGATTTATACGATCTTGTGATGTGGAAGAAACAAAAGCGACGGACTGCATAATAAAGGTCCATATCACAAGTGGAAATATAAAGTGACGTTCTTTCATATTAAGATTTTGTGCATCCAACCATAAAAGCACATGACAACCTCTACTTCCCTCCGCGAAGGGCCTATCTTTTATTCTTGTCTTATACTTCATATAAGAGTCACGGTGATCTTCACCTTTCCTTTTTACACTATCGTTTGGAAAGCACAATGTGTTGGAAAGATCCTGATATATATCGCTAATTGGATGTGAATTTTCATGAACTATTATTGTTGACATTACCGTTGAGGTAAAAGGATGGGAGGCAAAACTATAAGCTCCTATCTTTCTTTGTGTCTGATTAAAACTTCATACCTATAAATATTGCATGAGTGTTATCAATTGTGAAAGCCTAAATGATAGTTGAGTATGTGGACTTACTTAAAAGCTCTTATATTGACTCTTTCCGATGTTATGATAAATTGCAATTGCTTCAATGACTTAGTGTCGGGGGTCGGGTGCGACATATGCCAAAGGATGGATTATCATGGTGGGAGCGAGTACAACGTCACCGGTGCCCAGAAGCGGGATGAGGCGTAGACACGACCGTCGGTGTACTTTACCCAGGTTCAGGGCTCTCCTAGGAGATAACTCCCCTAGTCCTGCTCTTCGGGGTCTCCGCATGATCACTAAGGCACTAGTGAGTACAATGGTGCTCCTGGAGTTGTATGCTATAGGTAGAAGAAGGTAGGGCTAGCCGTCTCTTTCTATATGTGTGTCTAGGTCCAACAGGTTGGGAACCCTTTGCATGGGTGCCCTGGTGTCGGGTGGTAGGTGCGACATATGCCAACGGGTGGCTTATCATTGTGGGAGCCAGTAAAACATCGCCGGTGCCTGGAAACAGGATGAGGCAAAGACATGCACGCCGGCGAATCTTACCCAGCTTCGGGGCTCTCCATGGAGATAACACCCCTACTGCTGCTCTGCGGGGTCTCCGCATGATCACTAGATGAACAAGTAGCTACACAATGCTCCTTGAGCTGTTTGGCGTGAGGAGGAAGGGCTCTGCTTGCTCTCTTCTCCTCCCTACGTGGTGTCTAAAACTAGCAGGGATCCATCCCTTTGCATGGGTGTCCCAGGGGGTTTATATAGGCCTACCCCCCGGGGGTACAATGGTAATCCAGCTGGGCGTGGGGCCCAGCCGTCTGTGTCTTTGCTCTCCGGCTTCTGCGTCGGCTGCTGGGGCCCGCCGGCTGGTGGGTCCCGCCGGCTACCGGCTCCTTGGTTGACAGGCAGGCCCCATTGTCTAGGGCCTTGTCGGTGGCTGGTTACTGTTGCTCAATCTTGGTGACGAGGGCTTCGCCGAGGTAAGCGTGGCTACAGTGCTGCCATCCGGTGGGTGAACACTGTAGCCTCACCATGTCTTGTCTCCTTAATGGGGCGTCTCCTTCGAGGGGGTGGCAAGCCGGCTGGAGAGAGCCGGCTCCATCTTGGGCCGACTGGGGAAGGCCAGGCCGCCTTCGGGTGTCGCTCTGCCCGAAGGGGCCCACCGCCCGTGGGCCGTACTGGCAGCCCGTCGTGGATGACATCAGGGTCAACGTGGCAACAGTGCTGCACCGGACGAGTCATGGCCACCCGTATGGCGCACTGTGTCAGGCGCGTTCCGGGATTCGGGGGTGGCAGGCTTCACTGTAGCCATGCCCCGTCACATCACCGTTATGTGGATGCAGACTTCGAGGGTACGGTCTTGACCGCTTTATGGGAGCCGTCTCCTTGGAGTCGGCCTTCTCGCAGCCGGCTCCGAGGAGCCGGCCCTCCCGCGGCTTTCTTCATGAGGGCTGAAGTCGGGCCGCCTTCCAATAGCTGGCCTGGGAGACAGCCGGCCAGGGGAAGGCGGCCCCATGTCTCGGGTTCTTGAGAGCCGAATCAGCTCGTAATTTTTGCAGAAAGGCCAGGGGGAGCCGGCTAGGCTACCCGTGGTCACTTACTCCGACAGTAGTCCTCGAAGCTGAGCGGGCTTCGATGCTGATAAAGGGACGAGAAGCTTGGTCAGCTGTAACGCCCTCGATGCGGCTATAGCTCCCACGTGTCGAGGCACGACTTAGAGGCATAACCGCATTGAAAGCAATGTCGCAAGTCAGGCAATCATTACAACATCCCATGTAATACATAATAAAAGGGGGAGATAACATAGTTGGCTTACACTCGCCATGTCACATCAGAATACATAAATAACATCCATCAAACAAACACTCATGGCCCGACTATGGCGCCAAAATAGAAAAGAACCCAACATGCGACAAGGCCCTGAATCGATAACCCCAACTAGGCACCACTACTGATCATCCGGAAAAGACACATAGTAACGCTGAGAGTCCTCGTCGAACTCCCACTTGAGCTCGCAATCGTCAACTGGAGCAGAAACACCTGGACCTGCATCTGGAGTTATAGTATCTGTGAGCCACAGGGACTCAGCAATCTCACACCCACGCGATCAAAACTATTTAAGCTCATAGGAATGGATAAGGCAAATATATGTGGAGCTGCAGCAAGCGACTAGCATATGTGGTGGCTAACTTATACGCAAAAGAGAGTGAGAAGAGAAGGCGAAGCACGAGCGAGAAGCTAAAGGAACATCCTGCGCAATCATAACTCCAACACCGTGTCCACTTCCCGGACTCCGCCGAGAAGGGGCCATCACGGTAACACACACGGTTGATTCATTTTAATTAAGTTTAGTTCAAGTCATATACAACCGGACATTAACAAATTCCCATCCGCCCATAACCGCGGGCACGGCTTTCGAAAGATCAATCCCTGCAGGGGGGTCCCAACTTAGCCCATAACAAGCTCTCACGGTCAACGAAGGAATAGACCTCCACCCAAGACACACCGATCAGACTCGGTATCTCGGTACAACAAGATGATTCGACAGGTTAAAACAAGTCCAGCAACACCGCCCGAATGTGCCGACAAATCCCGATAGGAGCTGCACATATATCTTTCTCAGGGCACACTCAGATGAGCAATCCGTACAACTAAAACCAAACCTCGAGTTTCCCCGAGGTGGCGCTGCACAGGGCTCTAGTTCGGACCAACACTCAGAGGAGCACTGGCCCGTGGGGGGCTAAAATAAAGATGACCTTCGGGCTCCGGAAACCCAAGGGAAAAAGAGGCTAGGTGGCAAATGGTAACACCAATGTTGGGCATTGCTGGAAAAGCTTTAATCAAGGCGAACTATCAAGGGGTTCCCATTATAGCCCAACCGCGTAAGGGACGCACAATCCGGGAACATAACACCGATATGACGGAAACTAGGGCGGCAAGGGTGGAACAAAACACTAGGCGAGAGGCCGAGCCTTCCACCCTTTACCAAGTATATGTAGATGCATTAAGATAACATAGCAATATAATGATATCCCAACAAGTAAATAAATGTTCCAACAAGGAACGGCTCCAATCTTCACCTGCAGCTAACAACGCTATAAGAAGGGCTGAGCAAAGCGGTAACATAGCCAATCAACGGTTTGCTAGGACAATGGTGGGTTAGAAGTTCAACAAGGCAATTGGGAGGCTGACAAGCAATTGGTAGGCATCGTAGCAGTGGCAAAGCAAAAGAGCGAGCAAACTAGCATAGCAAAGATAGTAGTGATTTCGAGGGTATGATCATCTTGCCTGCACAGTTGTCAGAGTTGACTGGATCCTCGCAAGCAAACTCAACGGGCTCCTCGGTAGTGAACTCGTCTCCCGGCTCTACCCACAAGACAAACAAGCAACAAGGATACAATCAACCACGGGCAAGACCAAGCAATTTGATGAAATGACGATATGCTATGCGGGATGCGATGCGGGATGCAAAATGCAAGATATGACAGGAAATGCATGAACCTGGCATCAACTTGGAAAACCAAGTGTGCCACTGGATAGAGGGGATGAAATCGCTTGAAAACGATATAAAGATCATAGGAATCGGAGCTACGGTTTGGAAATGGCAAGCGTTTTAAGATATGACACCGGTCTGCGATTTGCAGCAAGTAGGCATCTAAATGCAACGAAATGAACATGCTACAGCCACCAAACATGAAAACAAAATACACGGAAGTTATGTACACAAGATGGTTGACAAAACACTAGCACTGAGCCATAGGCAAATTCATCCATTAAGAGGTTCAAACAAGCACGGCTAAAACGCAAATGCAAAACAGATTTCAGACTTAGTGAAATTAACACTAGTCTGAAATTTCAGATCACGATGCTCTCTTCGGAGCAGCAAAACAACATGATAGAAAACCTGAACATGACAAGTAAGAACATGGCATGGAGCTACTCAACAAGCTTAATAAAACACCCAAAGTGACCTGGGGCCAAAAGGGTTCACAAAATACTCTACCGAGCTCACGAACATAGCTCGAACACAATCAGTTTTCAGACTTAGTGAAAACTGAGACACGCTGAAATATAACTCACGAAGGCATGTAAACGAGCTCGATGCACTCACTACGGTGCAAGTCATGGCAAGCAAAGCATATAGCCAGCAAGAAGGCACAAAGTGCTAGCTACACATGGCAAGAACGAAGGCATAGCATGCATGGAACACTAACGGTAGCATCGGCAAAATCGCAAACAAGTTGACGATCTGCCCAGATTAACAACGAAGCAAAAGTTGAGCTCGATTGAGTCAACCTAGAGCACTCCACATATGTAAACAAAGACATGGATGGATAGAGCATAACATAAATATCAAAACTCCCTTACTGATCATCCTCAAAAGAGGCACGGATCATTAGGAAACAAGCCGGACATATAGCATCATGAACTAAAATATCCCAGACTTAGTGAAAATCACTAAGTCCCTGAAATCTGCAATCTCAGGTACCTCTCTATGCAAGCTTGCACAAGACAACACACACATCCTAAAAATGCATGGGTGGCACCTCTGGAAAGAAGACAAAATGCTTAACAATTCATCCCAAAGGGGCACAGGCATATCATGCACGAATTAAACATGGCAGAAATGACAAAAGTGCATGATGAACTAACGGATCTGCAATTTAACTCACGAAGCCTCTTTCTAACAGCATTTTGGGCATCAATATGAACTCAAATGCAAATGATGCAATGGAATGAAATGATGTACATGTCGAGACGAAGATTTTTGATATATCATACGCCTAAAACAGAGCTACGGTTGCAAAGTTACGGGACCTCGAACAGAGCAACTTTGATCAAAATTTCCAGGACTTAGCAAAAAAATCGGGGGTTAGGGTTTACTGTTCACGCGACCGGATCCAGATCGGGATCGCGGCGTGGAAGCCGAGGCGGCGCCGGCGGTGGAGCTCGAGCTCGCCGGAGCTGCGGGGTGCGCCGGCGGTGGAGGAGGTCGCCGGGGGGCGGCGCCTGCGAGGAGGCAGCGGAGGGGCGCGGCGAGGAGGCGCGGTGCGGCG